>NW_010339348.1:0-82086 GCF_000700745.2 Antrostomus carolinensis
CCTGGGGGGTCACCTCGGGCCGCCCCCCGCCAGCTCCGAGCAGCCTGAGGCAGAAACGGGCCGCTGGGGCAGCCCTTGGGGAGGTTTGTCACCTTTCTGAGAGGAGAACTTTCCCGTTAAAAGTTAATTCCTCCTCATCCCGCTTCTTGCTTGAAAAATAAATTGAAGTTAACCGGAAGGTGGAGCAATGCAACAAGAAATGAGTTGTACGGAACTGCCGTCAGGGATCACTTCACACGGTCTGATCGAGCATCAACAGTTCAAAATACGTGAGCAACCATCCTTGCGTTCAGAGATGTCCTTCAGCGGACTCACCATGGAATAGAAGAAAAAAAAATCACCTCTTTCTACATCCCAAGGCTGATTCAATTGCCATGATTGTTACAGAGGATCACAGCTTGGGTATTAGATACTTCACAACAGAACTAGCAAATCTTATGACTTGGAAGTGAGCGGCCTTAAGTGGGAATTAACTCTGTACACACTTTTCCATGCTCCTGTGGAAATACAGGGTGACTAGACAGCACCAAGGCTCAGGTGCACATGCCTGTTGTTTTTAAATGTGTCTTTGCTTAAAGATTAGATGGCTGTGATGGCTCTTGTCCCATCCTTCAAGGGACAAGAGATAACATTATCTAATTAAAATCTTATAAAGACCAGTCTAATCGCATGAGGTCATTTACAATTTTTCAGGTACCTGCAGTGGATTGAGGACAAGGTTCTTTTTCCTTGTTCTCTGTTATTCCAGGTGGAAATAGGTGCCAGTGTTAACATTAATACCTAAGATAAATAATACAAACACCACTTTTTGTTTGGTTTAGATTGTCATTTTGTCCCTAGAGTTAGTTTTGTTGCGCTTCTCATTGATGTCAGTGTAGCAACCCACTTAGGAAGGCAGCTTCTTACAAGTTAAAAAAAGCTTTCAAACTATGAAAGTGTGGATATTGCTCCCTAAAGACAGCTGAAGTACTTTTAATATGTGATTTTTATTATTGACATATAAATCTGGATAAATATTTAACAAAACTCAATACACACACTTAGATGGGACATGTTCAGTGCTTTTAAGAGTACTGATTACTGCTTGCCATGGGCTCTTCACCCACAGTGGGAACTCATTGCTCTGTAGCCTGCAGAGCTCTCCTGTGGGTCAGAGGGTTACGCTGCAGAAACACAGTATGCAGATTTTCTTGGCTCAGCAGTATTTAAAGATAAACAGAATATAAAGATGTTGTCAAAGTCATTTACGTTATGTAAATCACAAGAAAGCACAATGTCTGTGTTGGAAATAGTTATGTTTGTTTATTCATTTAAAATATCTGCCGTCCTTAATGTTTATTTTTTTTTATGCCAAATTCCTTACATTTCACTGCAGAACTTAATTATCTTCAGACGGGAGTTGTTAAAAGTTCTTAATCAGGCTGGCTACCTACAGCAATTCCTTATAAAGTGAAAATAAACATCAACAATAAGCACCCTCAGTTTTATATCTGGGTTGTCTGACAGTTAATTAGTACTTAATGAAAGATAGGTTCCAGTTTGCTTTTCACAGTCTTTCAGACTTGCATTTTGTTTATTTTTTTTTTTTAGCAATTCAAGCCCAGTTAGAACTGTGACTCTACAGGTAGGCTCAATGAATTTTCAGAGTCAGAGGGAATGTGGAAATGGCAATGCACCAACTGCAACAGGTGCATCGTGTCCTTAGTCCTGGCTGCTTTCTCAGAAACACCGAGAAAAATAAAGTTTTGAAAATGGCAACTGTTTGCATTTTATTTTTTCTATGTGGCCAAAAACCCTACCAATGCTGGACTTCAACACATCAAAATTTCACATATGAATTAATTTTTTCACAGCTACTTGTCTTCCTCTTTGCTTTGATGTTTGTTTTACCCGTGATGCAATTGTTTTTGCCTTCTGTCTCCTGTTGCTACAATAAACCATTTCCCATACATGTCATCTCCAAAGGGGAAAAGACCACATGGAAACAGAACAAAGAAAACAGAACAAAAGAAAATCAGGGATTTTTCCAAAGGCCCATTTGATGTACAAGTATAAACAGGAAAAAGATGCCTGAGGAGGTAGGAGCCAGGAACTGTACCAGCAGACAGCTGTTAACTTGTGTAGTTAGCAGCAGTTTGGGATCCTGAATGGTAAATAAATAAGTGGCTCCAACCCACACAGTGAAGAAAATATTCACTTTAGTACTTTTAGTGTAAAGTTTAAGTGTATTGCAAACTCCTAGCAATGTAAGTGAACTCTACCTTCGTGTCTTGTCACACTAACTCCAGGTATCAATAGGTCTTTTGGTTCTAACCCCAGAAACAGCAATACCTCAAAATACAGGAATAAAAAGTATTGTCTGCTGTGATGAAGAGGAACACTTCACAACAGAACTCAGAAACTCATATGTGCAGCTAGATTTTAAAAAGCCCAACATGTTGCTCCTGAATCTCATTAAATATTTGTCAAAAAATTTCAAATAGGAATTGCTCAAAAATAAACTTTAAAATTCAAGTTCCTGTGGTAGATATTAAGTGTTCACAAATCTGGACAGCAGTGTTTTTACATTCTTAATTAGTTTTTTTTCTAAAGTGAGACAGGCAAGGTTTTAAAGACTGACTTACTATCCAAAATAATGTCTCATGCGTTAACAGTCTTGCTTCTTCCCAATGCAAGTTTTTAATGTCACATTTAATTTACTATAGTTACGCTTGGGATAGAGGAACTGATTTGCCTACTCAGTGGAGTTTGGTTTACTTACTACCTTGGGTAGAGTATGGGGAGCAGGGAAACTAGTATTTACATACCAAAACAGAAAGCAAAAGTCATGTTATGGAAAAAAATTGCTACTAAGGAGATAATACTCAACTCACTGCATAATAAATACAATGCAAATGTTTTCTCTCAGGAAAAGGGAAAATATATTTTTCAACTTTGTGTTTCCTTTGCTGTTCTCGTGTCTATTTTTTTCATCCCTAATTTCTGTGTTTCCTTCAGATCATTACTTCTTTTGTCTGAGCCCTTATTCTTTGTAGCTCTTCTCTTGAAACATCACTCTCTATTCTTGGACTATGTGTAGGACTCTCCTGTTCCCCTTGACAACAATGTGTTTTGCTTCAACAGAAGCAAACTGTTTTTCTGGGAACTGTGTTCCCTGTTTACCAGGGTATCTAATCACTGCGGTTATCATCACTGCTCATTCCAAGGTCTGTTTTGTCAGACGGTGCCCTGAGCCCTCTTTTCCTGAAAAGAAGATGGCCTCTTATTTACAAAGCATCATATCCCTGCCAAAATTTCCTGTGCTGTATCAACTCTATTTTCTGTTAATTTCTGTCCATTACAAATTCACACGAGTCCTAGCTGACATTTAATTTGTATTCAAATCCTGAGCGAAGTGAGCAAGAGATTTGACATAAGTTCTCAATAAGTAGCCACATTAAATGGAGAGGTCACTAGACAGGAACAAGGCCTCCAGAAGCTAATACTATAGTTAGATTTGTAAAATGCGTTGTATAAATAAGTACAAAATTCTGTAAGTTGTGGTCCTATCCTTTATTATCTATATTTTTTAAGTAATATGAGGAGATGAAGAATCAGTGTATGGAGTATGTTAGAATAGAACTGAAACAGTCTTTTGATTCAGGTATTATATAGTCAAATACTGTATTCCAAAAAGCAATGGGATGTATTTCAGGAGAGAGACTAGCAAGAGTTCTCAAGTTTAGATAGATTGATTTCAGCTCATTTAGCAGCCCGGTTTGATCTAATTGTCTTTTTATTGCTCTGAATGGTCCTGAATTATGCAGAGAATTTGGGTTATGTGATTTAGTGTTGGATTAAAAAATGTCACAGCTTAACTTTCTTTAAAATAGTGCAGAACTTTGTTCACAGTCAACTAAGTTCATTATTTTTTTGTTCAAAGCCCAGCTGCAGGCCTGGAGCATTTCTCATAAATATCAGGAAGTACCCGAAGCCACAGTCAGGATTAAAGAGTTGATCTGAACCTTAGATCTCAGCTTTAAAGCTGTAATGTACAGTGAATTTGGTTTCATGGTAAAGGAAATGGTAATTGCTGAAGTATGTTTTCTTAAGTTGCAAAATCATTTTTGAAATGTTTTCATTGAAAACCTGTCAGTGCTGTGCATGAGAATGAGTGGACTTGCAGCACAGCATTCACACATGGCCACAGCACTGACGTTGAGTACTGATGTCACTGATACAGAGGCTAATGTGGCTACTCCTTTGTGCACAATATCAGATCCACAGCCACAATCTAGAGGACTCTCTTAGCAGGTCAATTAAAAATTTCAGTACACTATTCCAAGAATTTCTTCTGAAAGATGGATCAAGTTCTTGGTTATCTAGCAAGTATACTCTCATGAGAACCAGGAACACAAATCCACAAGTTATATCCTTAGTTACAAAAGTGCAGAGTAAATTCCTCAGTGTAGTAGTAAGGTATTAGAAAAAGCACTTTGCTCCTGGCTCAAATACAGAGTCTGGTCTGCAGGGCTGAAAGGAGTGGAAGAGCACGACTAAGAATCAAACACGTCTCTACATGTCTTCTACACCTGGGTAGCTGCATCAACCAAACCACACGCCCTGTATTCTGTTTCCCTAGCAGTTTGTTCAATGTGAACATTTTATTGCATGAAGGCAACTGACTATTGTATTTACAAGGAAAATAAAATATGAACATTTTGTACTCCCTGACCTTTTTCAAAGAATGTTGCATTTGAACATATACTTCTTTCCACAAGTGTCAGTTACTCATCTTGTACTGCTTCATTCATGTAAGTGATCCAGATAAAATATAATTCTTAAGTCTGACTGCTGTGCTCTTGAAAACCTGATTTTCTTGAGTCCTTCATGTAGGAGATATAGAAGGTGTACTTCATATAGCAGTTGCACAAATAGGAAGCATCAGCAAAAGTATTATTTGCAGCCTACATAAGTAAAGACACATGTCTGTTTTCAGTGTTTCAGTGTATCACAAGCTGCTATAAAGGCAATAGGTTTTAGTTAGGGTGCTTGCCAATTCAGTGTTGCAATGATATGAAAACATGGATGAGCATTTAATCCTCTGTTGGCCCACCCTCAATTCTGTGGGATACCATATAGAAGGATGCTTTAAGATCTTGGCCAGCAGCTCTAGACTTAGCACTTAACTTCACTCCAGATGCAGTCTCACAAGTACCTTGCAAATTAAATGCATTGCTCCATATTTAAGGCTGTCATTTTAAATTATTGAACAGCAAAATAATGAAGGCTTAATCTCAATTTTAAACCTTTTCCTTAAATCTTCTTTTATCATCTCTCATTTAGAATTAATCAATCATGATGACCTGATATATAATACAGTAAGTTAAAATTAATAGGGCTCAACATCTACTGCTACATATTTAAAGGAAGCACATTTGTCACTATGGAAAGATATTTCTCCTACATATAAAATGAATTAAAAATGAGCACTACATAATAAAGTGATGCAAAGATTGCATGGGAAAGAAAAATGAGTGCATTGTTTCACTATGAAATGTTTCAGCCTAAACCTTCCTCTCAGGGCACACAAGTGAGGCAATCTGCTAAATTGGAGCTATTAAGGAACTGAGAGGACAATGTATAAACGCAAGTTAACAGAGGCTGCACTGGTGTGCTGAAGCCTCTGCAGGAACAGTATCTGATTTCCTTGGTAGCGGTTGTGTTGGGAAGGTAGTGGTGATCAGGGGAATGAGAAAGAATTGGTATGGCTTTTTTTTAGTTGCATCCAATGTACAGATGTCATCTCAGATACCAAAGATGCGTTTCAGTTCAGGATCTGAATACATTTCTTACTGCTTACAATATCACTAGTTTGGTTTTCATATTAGTTCCGTCTTTCATTTGTGTGGTTGAATTACTGACACAGATGTCAATAAGAGGGGAACTAGCAGGAGTTATTATCTGGAGTCTGATAGGACTCAACTCTCACGATTGAACTAATTGTGTTGCAGAGAGTATGAGCAACTGATTTTACATTTCCCACCTTAACAGTTAGGTCGTTTTGGTAACAACAGCAGGCAGTCTAGTGGGACAGTGGCTGGTTTCCACAGAGCTCCTCATTTATGCTAAGCACTCCAGAAATAAACACAGGGATTTTAATTACCTAAATCACTTATGTGACAAATTTTCCATTGAAGTACATGGAGGAACAGACTTGATGTGCTTAAAATGTACAATATAGAACTTGAACACCGAACTGATACCAGAATCTCTTGCTTAGATGCTGCCTGTTCTTGAAGGTGCCTAATTTTATATGCACTGAATTTTTTTATTACAATTTTCCTCAGGCACTCCAAGTTACACTTTTGTACTTTCCCAGCACAAAACTGCCATGACAAAACTGATCAGGTTCTTTGCACCGAAGAGGCAGCTTTGGAGAAAACAAGCCTCTCCAAGTCAGATGCAGGCAGTCTGTGGATTGTATCTGTGACAATATGGGCAAGACACTGAAAAGCCCGTAAGAGAGATAGTGACCAGGAAGGAGTGACAGCCAGGAGTAAACCATCAGTCACAGTCAGAACATTCAGCTACTGACAAGCTAATTTCTGCATGCTCCCAAGTTCAGCCTAAGCACAAGATATATGGGCTATATGAATTATTCCCATAGGGGTAACCTAATCTCAGCCATTCTTCATCCTGGACATATTTGAGCATGCAGTGGCTTATTTGCATGAATTACCTGTGAACAGAACACACAGTGAGTCCAGTCAAGAAATAAGAAATCAAGAGAGAAGAGGGGCCATAAGCATCAACTTTGCCTTTGAAAAATCTACATGACTTGTATGATCAAAAAGGATGGACACCACTATTTGAAGACAAGAGCTGGAGGGCATTCACTTGAGAGAAGGTTCAAGTGGAGTCTGAGTGGATGACAGTACACTCTTGAAGCCCTGAATAAGGCCATGCAGTAATTTTTGAGAGTGGTGGAAAACAGGGCTGTAGCCTACTCCATGGCCTGTGTTAGCGTGTGCACTTCAGGCAGTGTGGTGGGGGAACTACTGTAGTCTGCAGAGCTTTTCTTACTGAATCAAGCCTGCATCCATCTATAAACACAAAGAAGGGGACAGAGGGATTCAAGTCCAGCACATGGATCTTAGGCTGGTTGTTTGTGACTCTTCCTGAGTCTTATTGACTATGCAGGGGAACTCTGAACAACAGCAATGCATCTTTATTATATTGAGACCCTAGTTGCTAAACTCAGGTGCAAAGTTTGTAATACTTTTTTAGTTTCTATTGTAGCTATAAACTGCTTGAAGTGGGTCTTTTCAGTGACAGAAGAATTATACAGTGAACAAATCTGCAGGACTGTCACTGAGATAGTCTGGGAACCTCTGTAACCAGCTCTGAAGGCTGTTGGGAATGTACAAATCCCTGCCCGCCAGCACGTAGTGAGAACATAGACAGTTTTGCTATGTGTTATGTATACACAGACAGGCAATAGTCAGCTCCCAAAAACGTAGGTCAGAAATGCCCACTACATTCAGACTTCTGCCAAGGGAAACAAACCCCCATCCAGAACACAGAAAGATGTTTTGAAAACAGGTTCTCTTTCACATTGCTTTCCTCTGGTTTCCTCATTCTCAAACATAGTTATCTCCTGCCTGACACTGTGCTATGGAAAGGAGACTGGCAGATGCTATAAAAACACAGTGAAATCTTCCAGCCTCTCAGGAAGGTAGAAAGCACCAGCTTCCAACCCTTAGAAGTCATTAAGTACATTTAAAAAGAAGTTATTTTTTTTTAGAAGGATACACATGTTTCCTAAACTTCAAGAGTTTGGAATTTTTCCCATCAAATCCAAATTTATGGTCTTATAGTGACAAATAGAACATCTGGTTATATAGAGCAAGAAATACAAATCACTCCTAATAGTAAAATATAAAAATCTCTGAGCCATTTGTAGTTTTTCTGTACTGCTAGTGGCAAACAGAGAGTGAAGGATAGAACAGTGGTGCTGGAAGATTGATCAGCATTAATTTGAAATGAACTACAAAACTAATTCTTAAGATGTATCCTTTATGATTAATGAAGAAAAATCCATTCTGAATTCTACTTTATATCATTTTACATATCCCTGGTCCAATCAATGAATTTCATGAGTGCATTTGCCCCTATTTCAGCCAAAGTCACCTGTGACACTTAACTATTGTCCTTGTGACAGCTCCCTGACCAAAGTCAGGTTTTTGCGTTATATTTTTTTAGCCTGTGGTTTCTTTATTTCTCTCTGACTCAATTCTCTGATAGAAGCTACAAATAGAAGTTATTTTAAGCAAAGTTAGTACAGGAAGGATGATTTTCCTGAAACTAAGATGTTCAGTCTTGCCTCAGATCCATCAGCAGTAGCAGTCAAGGAAAAATACGACAACCTTGTTTATTACTTGTTTTCTATCAACTGCTGCTGTTGTATTCAGCACTTCCATACTGCAAAGTTGCTCTGCTCAGTTAGACTGTGTTGTTATTTCATCATTGTCACTACTAACCTTTTAATTTCCACAGATTTTCATCTCTAAGTATCTTAATTAAGCAGAAATAATGACCTAGTGAATTCCTTTGATAGCACCTCCTGAACTAAATACAAGATGGGTGTTGCTAAAACTGCTTACTCCACGCATTTTAGATAGGAATCATGAGCGAAATTTCATTGCTACTGTTCTAGGAATTAAAAAAGAAAAAAAAATATAGATTCTCTTCTATTTTTTCTTTCCCCTCGGCTTCCTTTTTACCCTTCTTTCCACTGGAGGAATAGTATGGACCACTGCTTTTGGAACAGATAACTACCTAGATAATCAAAACTGTAGTCTTTTTTTTTCCTTAAAGCTGTGCAGCAGATTCATTATGATGGCTGTATTGATATTTCCTGACAATCTGTTTTATTAGAGCCTAAACAACTGCTAATCCTTTCTTTAATTAAGAAGATATATAGATTAAGGCAGATGCAATGTCTTTTTGTAACAAAGGACCTGCCCAGTGTTTTTGGAAGCAGACAAAAACCAAGTCATGTCACATTTCAGCCAAATAAAAAAAAATGCAAGTAGGGCATTAGTCCAACGCTTTTGTATTGTGCATTTCAAAGTTTGCACCCAGTGGGTGGGGCAAAAATAAATCAGGGCCTCCTATGGTGAAAATGTATTTGGGATTCAAGAATCTAGATTCTGACCCTATCTTCTGCTCCCTGGGATTGTCAGCTGCTTCAGGGGTCGTCTGATATATACCTCCTTTTCTCACTTCTGAGAATTTTTAGCTTGGAGTGTGTTTGAAAACACTTCAGAAAAAGAGTGGAAAACACAGAGTGCCTTCTTTGAAATACACTCCTTTGTTAAATTCCTTTCCCAAGGGTAAAGAGACTCTCAAACACCTGAGGGCAACAAATGACTCTATTCAACGCTCTCACAAATGACCTAATAAACTCCCAAAGGGTTACAATAGCTTATTTGTCATCATTTCTTGTCAGCTATTTATAGCACCAATGCAAATTGAAGCAAAACAATAAACACCTGAGTTATTTTCTTTATTTTGAAGATTCTTTAAAGCCCAAATGGTGCTTTACAATTTTATTTTAAAACCCCCAATAATTAATTTTTCAACTGAATTTAAATCATTCTCACATGTTTTGTTATGTTAAATAAAGTTTGTATCTGCTTACACGCAAAACACCTCTCACCATTTCACTCACTTCCCTTGGAATATTTGCAGATGACTATAAAATTCTCTTTTGGTTAACTTTTAAAATGTCAAATCATAGCCCAATGGACCATGTTCTAAAAAACCTGCTGAATTGGTTTCTATGTGGACTCTGGTGAGAAATCATGGTGAGCAAAATGGTAGTAAAGATCCTGAGCTCAGTAACAGTAATTTGAAGGTGTAATAACTCCATTGGATTTAAAATCTGTTCGGGACTGAATTCTGATCCATGTTGGTACCCATTACAGTGCTCTCACATCTATCAAGTACAGATATACTATCAAATATATTTAACGTTGTATTTATCCCATCAAGCAGACACTGTGCTTATGTACATGGCTTTACTGACATGAATTGAGTTGGGCAGGTATGTGTTAAATGAGTCTTGTACAAATGGGTTTATCACTATCACTATCACTAACACATTGTAAGCAATTCTGAAGGATCACCATGCCTCTAGACACAACTGAATAAAATGACTGAGCGCTCATTAAAGGGTTTTTTGGTGTCTCTTTTGTTGCAATTTATTTACCCAAATCAATTCAAGTCAGTGGAGCTGTGCCAATTTACACTATAAAAAAAATGCCCCTAAGAGATCGAGCCATATAGTATATTCTCTGAGTTCTCTCTGGAGTATTTTATGGGGACTGCATCATTTGTAAAGCAGCACGGTATGTAAAATACGTCTTTCCGTATCTTGCAACATCTTTTGCAATATCTTTTCACGTATCAGCTTGTCAACCCCACCTCCTTCCTATGCTTCTTTTGATGTCTGTGATGAAAACACCCATCTCCTGGCTGCAGGAGTCAAACATCTTGGTTACTAGTTTCACTGGTCCATATACATATGCATGTATGTATATAGATCTATGTATGTATTTAAATTTTTGTAATGATTACATGGGTTCCTCCTGGGAAAAAAAGAAGAAAGAGACAGAATTCACATCAGGCAGTTCTGAATGACACTGAGATACTGCTGTGGTCATGGCTGCAATGGACACAAAATTGAGAAGTGTAAAGAAGCTTTAAGGGCTGTCAGAAGAAACATTTGTATGTCCAAAACAAGTTTTAGAGAGATTTAGGCATCTAAATCCTCACCTTCAGTCTGCAAAAATTCTGTAGCATACGTCTCACCCTGGATAGGCCTAAAATAATTATTTGACCTCTTAGTTTCCAGATCCTACAGTTCTGTTTTCTGGACGTAGGTGGTTGAGCAGCTGGGTACAACCCCTGCTTGAGCCCTCCTGGAATACAGGACCTAGAAGGAGCAGCAAAGTACCAGTTCTGGGAGGAGCATGCCAGGTACATATCAATAGCCCTGAGCTTGGCACAATGCGCTCTGGTTGTGGCCATTCATATTTTAAAGGAACACATCTAACTTTTACATGCAGTGGTTTCATGCTGAGAGAGCTCAGCCAGGAGGTATAAGTTCAAAACCAAAAAATAAGGTAACAAAGAGAGAAAATGTATCATTAGTTTATGTTCACTAGGAAGGGGGAACTGTGGGTGCCCACATGGGTGTAAAGTTCTTGTTTTCAAAGTCTGCATAGTGCTGTGCTGACTCTCTTACTCCTGCTAACCTCCTTGTAAGCAGATTAAAGATGTCCCAAAGGAGAAATACAGTTTACTAAAAGTACCAAAGAAGATTTTTTTTTTTAATTTTTTTTTTTTAGGGTTTTCAGGAATGACAGTAGGAAACAAAAGGGAAAATTCAGCTCATGGTATCTGTGTTCATTTTAAGAAGAATTAATGATTGTGAGCATTGCACGGAATCATCCTGTGTCTTAGTAAGTGTGAATCATCTCACTGTCTCTGCTATCTAAAAGTTGGGAGCTTGATCCAAATTGGTTATCTGGACTCTGTCAGTGGGGATAGTGTATGCCTTATCTAGAGGATATTCTTTCCCATCAAGTATTGATAGAATGGTCACATTCTGCAGGTGCTGGTTTAATTCCATCAGCAATAGATTCTTCTAAACTAATCATTGAGGTTCATGCCTGGTTTAGATGGCTAAACTTAAAAGGAAGTAATTCTACCTTTTTGTAAGCATTATAATTTTGTGTGTAGTTACTATGTTCAAGGCAGGATAAATGCCTTTAGGCAGCCGGAGACAAAGGAGCAAAGGAAAATAGACATGCTCACTAATGTCTGGAAAAACTCTTCATGTTGCAATTGTATTCCCATATCCATAATGGCTTAAGGGACTGAGACACCCCAGATTTGAGGGAGCTCATCTTTTGTGAGATCAGATGACACAAAAGTGGGCTAGATTTCAGGCACACAAAATTGTCTGCTCTTTATTTTTGTCTGCACAAGGAGAACTCCTTTTCATTGGTTCTGAAGCATTATCTCAGTATGTATGACTAATAATAACAATCAAATATTACAGACATACACCGGTAGCTAATGTCAAATAACAATTTTGTAAAAGCCTGTTCAGAGCTGGATTACACTTGGTGTTTAAAATGCTAACAGCAATGATGATAAATGTTATTGAAATATTGTTAATACAGACACATCCTAACATGTCCTCTACATCTTTTCTAGGTTAATATATGATAAACAAAACATTGATCAGACCTAAGGAAAAAGAAAAAGAGATGCTATAATATGGTCATAATATAGGGATAAAATCATGCACCTCTCCAAGTCTCAATTTACGTATTTAAATGATCTTTGCCTTAAACAATGGTTGTAACCAGACAGACATATGGTAAATACGTCCCGATCCATTATGTGCTATTCAGACCAAGAAAGCTGGTCAGGGAGGGGGAGGTTTGGTATTAAAAGTGATCTGGTGTTATGTACACTCAAGTAACCCCTTCATGGGGAAGAAGGAGGAAAAAAAAAAAAAAGGAAAAAAAGAAAAAAAAGAAAAAAAACTTTGTGAAAAGGGAAAAAAAAAAATCTGCAAAAGCAAAGCTGAACACTTTGCTGCTGTGCAGTGAAAGTGAGAAACGGTCCCCCCTGCCGGGGAAGTTGATGAATAATCCGCAGATCTCAAGCTGAGCCTTGGGCTCAGAGCGGCTGGTATCCCATACTAACACTAATCAACCAGTATGAAACATCCATTTTAAACGCAAATGAGGGGGGCCTTTTCAAAGGAGACCCAAAGAGGGGAGGGAGGGGGAGTTCAAAGCTCAAAATGGTTCTTTCTTTCTCTCTCTCTCTCTCTCTCTCTTTTTTTCTAAAGAAGACAGAAATATGGTTGGTTATTATCTAAGTTATTGCTACAAAGAATTTTGAAATTAAAAGATAAGCTTTCAGAGGAAGATCAGTAATTTTCATAAAGAAGGACTTAAAACAGATGTGCCCTCTTTAATCGGGGTGTGCTTGAAAAAATAGAAATGCATTTTTAACATAGCAGGGGGAGAAATCATATGGTTACACATTTGTCTCCTGGGCAAAAATAATTAAAAAAAGAGTCTCACTGCATTAAGTATCTCACCAATAGTCACCACTAGAACTTTCTTATCTAGCAAAAAGTCGGGTGAATGATTAGCCAGATTAGAAAGCAAGAAAATGTCTTATGTTGTTTGCTCTATTTTTTCTTTTTCTGACTCTGGCTTTTTCTTATTCAAATAACCACTAAAGTGAATTAACATCTTCATCAGGGTCAGTATGTGGCTGCTAGTTAAACCCTAATATTTTCTGATATGGTACTGGTTGTCTTTCTTCTCAGTAAACTTTTTCTTAGAATTTCTGTGTCCTGTAGCATGCTGTGGCAAATAAATTCTCTATACAAAACGCTGGTCTCTTACCTTTCTTCTGGCAACATGGGACTGCCCTTACAGATCCTGCCCAGAAAAAATGGTGCCACTGATACCATGGAAGGTTTCCTTGAATGAAGGCTAGGGACTGAGATGTTAAGGATTCAGTGATTTCTAAATGTTCTTCCTGAATACTGCTGGCTTTGAATGAGCTATTTTTGCCATGTTTTCCTAAGTCCGTGATAAAGTAGGATGCATTTTCAGTAGGAAGTTGTTGCTAGAATATGGAATAGCAAGGAGCTAATTTGATTTTCTGGAATAAAGTAAGACAACAATTCTCATAACCATCCTCTCCCTAAGAAAACCACATGTCCTGACTGGTTGCTCAACTACAGCTTATAACAAGTCTGACAGCTGCCACGGGAAAGTTTTTGTACAGAACATTACTGACATGTTTTGTTAAGTACACAAAGAGCTAATAATCCTGCAGCATTAAACTTGTGTACCTTTTGGCTGTAGCAGCAAGAAGTTATAACTTCTTCCTTTCAAGAATGCCTCTTGAAGAAGGCTATTTCTGAGAACCCACCCTTACCACATCTCAGCCAGGGCTTTCAGAGCATGGAGGAAAGCTCCCACTACTGTCAGAAGCAACAGCATCTACCCTTTCTTCCTGTTGCTATCCAGATTGGCTCAGACTACAGAAGAGGTATGCCAGGATGGGAAGGTTCTCCCTCATTAGCTATCAGAACCAACAGAATTTTTTTGCCCTTCCAAGCATCACAGAAGTCTATAGAGAATCTGAAAAAGGATGGTAGGATGGTAGAACACCTTTCAAAAAGCAGCAAGACAGGCAAGGCATAAATAGCTGTTGTATTTTTCCTTGGGCAAATACAAAGACAGAGCCCTCTGTCTACACATGGATATGCTCCCATTGTCTGCAGTTGCCAGTTTTTTGTCTATTTTGTTTTTGTTTGTTTTTTTCTTTCCCCCCTTGCTTTTTAGTCAGTTACTAAATTATGTTAGTGGTTTACTGCTCCAAATGTCTACTGTGGTGGCTGGGGACCATGAGGGTACTCCTTCCATGGGGCTTCTTTCTTCTTTTCTTCTGCTCCATGAGGAAGGGAGCTGGGGTTGTTGCAGCAGTGGTACACCACGGGTTGATGCCAGGAAAGTGAGAGTTCCCAGCTGGGCAGTGAAGCTGTTTGGTTCTTCTGAAACAACGCAAAGCACACTCATAGCTGGATGGAAAGTCCGATCCTCCTTATTTTGTATGAGTATACATTTTTGATGTTAAATACATGCATTTAACAGTGCAGTCACATAGGTTCAGATATTGTTTTGCTGTGCACAGCTGTAGTTTGGAACCTAATACTGCAGATCTGATGGCTGTAAATATGCCATGAATTTTGAAGGGAGTTGTCTAGCTATAAGGAATGTGGTCCTTCCATTACCAGTTATGTCAGCTGACAGCTGTACTCACAACTAAGCTACAGAACAATAAACCAGCACCTAATTATTAGAGGGAGTCAGGCACACCAGGAGACCTGCTTTGACATTTGCCCATTTATGACTTAAATATTATGGCCACCCAGCAGTAGAAGAAAAGCAATACAACCTTTTGACATAAAAAGCACCTATTATCTAGTTTTCCTTTTGTATAAGCAAGGTAATGTTCTCGATACACACTACAGCTCTTTTAATGAAAAAGTCAGAGGAAAGAAATATGCTGAAGAAAAATGAGATGCCAAATGCAAATGTTTCTGTCCTCAGCACACAGAAATCATAGGCTTGAGGTATGAGAGTGGCCTAGAGAACTGTGTTCACTTTCTGTAAAGGTGAATATTTTGGTTTAGAATTCTTCCTTTAATTTAATAGTAGCATAGTTTTAACATAACAGAAATATAATGTTCCTTCTGCTCCTGTGTTCCAGAGCCTGCTTTCAAGGCTGAATGATGACTTCTAATCTCTGTACTAACACTTCCCATGTTTACAGAAAAACAGCTGCTTCCCATAAATTATTTGTGGATCATAAAGGCAGTCTCCTTTATGTCCTGCGTTAGACCTCATTCATGACCAGTAGCTTAAGAATAGACCAAAATAAAAAAATCCTAAACATAAAGAGCAACTAGTTGATCGTGATCACGCTTTGTGTAAGCCAGGCAAAGAGGGGGACAAAAACTAGAGTGCCCTGGACTGTTGTCACCTCTCAAACCACTGGTTCTTTACCTTAGTTTGTAATAAACTTAAGTTCTATCATTCTTTAATAATAACATTTTAAAATGCTTTGAAATGCTGATGACAAATGAAAACTCACTGGTTTTTGGTTTTGGTTTTTGATTCAGGAGTCTTACAAGTGGTTCTTTGACCTTCGTACAATATTTAATTTAATACTTTGCCTAGCTGATGAAATTTTGCTGCTATATCAGCGCTATTACAGTGGTACATACTCAATACAGAGTATGTCAATCAAGCATGATTTACAACTAAACACAGGAGCTTAAAAGAGCTGGTGTTACTGATGTGCCTCTATATTAAGGATTATAATGATGCAGTGTGTTCATTTTAGTTATGCAAATTTCTCTTATATAGACAGGAATTTACTACAGCTTTGCACTTGTAGTCCATTGCAATATTTAGTTTTTACAGTTCTGGAAAAATGGCCAAATTTTGTTTCCTGTACTGTCATGAGATGTCTCATTGAGTAAGAAAGTAGAACAGCATTTGGGCCAAAATCCAACATATTTCAAACAATCTGCTGTTCTGTGTGCCTCTCAAATGGCTTTGGAATTCTTTTAGTTCAAAATTTTTTTGGCTTTTTCAGCTTCAGCACAAGTTAATCCTATAATAGAACAACACTCATTAAAATGAAGAAAATGGTAGTTAGACTGCAGCTGTAATTAAAACCAGTCCTTGATGTTATAAGAGCTGTAAACTATTTTCAAGATATAATTGATACCCATGATGATTTATTCAATCTATGCACACATATTGCTAAATCTTTTAAACATTTTACATTTTCTTTTTAGGGAACAAATAATTAAAATTGAGTGATTTCTGCAGTTTATATTATACACATTTTACGGTCAACTTAATTTCAAGTTCTATTATGTAGCATATTAAATGTCTCTTGATTCTGTTTATGCATTGGTTTGAGTTAATATAAGCTGTATAGTTCTTAAGTGTGATTGATCGCCTCCACAGAACAATAGTCTATTCCTTGGATGTTCTACATTTGTAAACTAAATCACTGCATTTAAGCTCTATTTGGTTTCTAGTCAGTAATGCTACAAATACAAATACAGTATTTGTAACATTTACATTTTTTGATCTGTCGTATCAGTTGTAAAAGAAAACAAGCATGAAGTCTCCTTCATTATTTGCTTTTAAAATGTAATTTAATTCTACAGCCAAGTGCATTAATCGTGGTTGGTTATTTAACAGAAATTTTCAAATTTGTGAAGTACTTTTTTAAGTTAATGTTAACACACTGATTTTCTTAAGAATTATTATTTAGAGCCAGTTTGGATAGGGCTACCAAAGCAGTGGGGTTTTATCCTCAAGCTACAGAGAAGTGGGCCATCTGGTGTCTTGGTTTCTGTAGCATTTGTCCAACATGCAGGCCCTGGAGAATCCAAGTCAGTTCAGAACTCACGATTCTTGCTGAAATTAATATATTAATTAAAGTTTGCATTCACATGATATTTTGCAATATCTCTGCATGCAGACACCACCTCCTTTGGTATTTTTCCCATATACAAATGCTGCCACTGTAAAATCTTCAGGTTTTACAGTAAATCTTCTTTAGACAGAAAAAGTACTTTCTTGGTTTTTGTATTTCAGCACCTAAGGAGGACCTTCTGCTTCTGAATCCAGACTCATCTTTCCCCTTTGCTAACTCCACTTCATGCTGAAGATGTCACTATCTCTGTGGTCTTAATTCCTTCCCCAGATGCAAAACTCCATCCTGGGTTAAGATTTAGCTGCAGAGAGGAAGTGTTAACTGAAGGAATAGCAGCTTCATTTTGGTTGGAAACAAGGCTGAGACATACCTGTCTCTCACATCAAGTGGAGATTAAACAGAAAAGGCAACACAAAATAGGGATGAAATAATTTTCTCACAGAGTGTTCTCTCAGCATAAAGGAATTTAAAAGAAATTCTGTCTGTAGGACTCTGTGGAATAGTGGCAGAGCTGTGCAGCTGTGGCAGAAAAAAGCAGCAGTGGGCTCAGAGGAAGTTTTGGTGCCTAGATGGCATGTATGGACACAGCCTCTTCTTGATTTGAAGAACCTCATGGGTTCATGTGCTGATTTCACAAACTCTTTCATGAGAAATTAACCTTGTATTCAGAGAAAAAACTCATAGAAGCTCAGTGAGAAGATACTTTCAGTGGTTTTCCTCTGCTTTTTTCCTCCCCACAAATTTCTGGTGATCTAAGCAGTGATCCAATCCTGAGGCAACTGAGAGAGGTGACTTTCCATGTAACCTACAAATATCCTCATTCTGGCCTCATCTGTGTTTGTCTATGTTAGCACAACTGGTGGCTCTTCTTTTGTTTGCCTTGCACTGGAGCCAAAGGAAATATTCACTCTTATCTAAGACATGACATGAAGCAAAAGGAAAAAGAAGCATTTGAGTAACTAGAATAATATGTAGGTTGATCAGTGTGATGGAGACCTGTAAAACTGGGGAAGGGGAGGATAGGTCTGCAAAATCATCAGCTTCAGCTCTCTCTTTTTAATAATGGAACTATTTATTACTACAAAATGCATTTTAGTCTCTTGCATCGGTATTAATTTTGTTCAAAGAAACAAAACTTGTTCAACAAGATTATGCACATGAGTAGTAATGATGATAGTCTCCAAAAATATGCCTGTATTGTCAATTTTCCAAGACCTGAGTCCCCTCATACCAAAAATGTGTATTGCTGTGGGCCTGTGGGCATAATTCTTTATGTATGAGAAGGTAAAAGACTGTGCTTCTAATAGGAAAAACTGAAACAATATTAAAAGATTCTCCAGCTTAATTAAAAGCATAATTATTAAAGGGACTTGCATACAACTAGGTTGAGAATCCAGATTGTCTGAGAAGAAAAGTTCATAGATGTTTTGCATGTCCTATCCTCCATTCAGACATCAGATCCTCGCTGAGCAGCAATGGTACTACACTGGAACCTGTGCCAGGTTACAGCAATAATTGCAAGCCCCCCAGGATCCAAGCTCAGAAATTTTTGTATGTTCTCAGGAGACAAAGATGAGTGATCATCAAAGGCAGAGGAACACAGCATGACTGTCATAAGCCTGAAGTTACAACTTAGACATGCAATAGAAAATATCATTGGTACCTCTCCAGTGCATAGCCTGTAGTAATTAAAAACTTGATCCCTGCTGTTTTATCATCTCATTAGCAATGGGGGCACAAGACTTTTATCCTTGTTTGTCAGGAATCAAACATACCAGAGGAACTCTGATTATAAATTGATGAAAGTAAAGTTAAACTTTTAAATAAGAGCAGTTTCGGTTCACAATGTTTTTAAAGCTGATTAAAGAGATCTCATTTCAGTAAAAAATAATACCTAAGTCCAGCACAGATAGTAGAGGTCATCACTGGAAATAGGATGTGAAATAACATTTCAAAAAGTGCACATACTTTTGAAATGTACTGACTGAGAAGTAAGTGCAAGCCCTTTCTGGTAGTTTTAATACAACAGGTTTCAAACTTTTGATGAATTTTAACTCTTCAAACATTTAAAAAATCTCAAGTTTGTGATGGTTTTCATTGCACAAAGTTGTTGGACAGAGAGGTATCATTACTGTGTCAATGAATACAGTGTGGTATTTTGATTCAGTGTGGTATTTTGATTCTATTAATGATAAATTCTGTCAGTAACAGTAGTAGTGGCTGCCCCTCAAATACCTTGCCAACAACCAGTTCAGCATTTGTTTCAACAGTTAGGGTTATGGTATAATTGAAAGCCTCTTGAACTCAGTGCAAAAGATCCTATTTACTTTTGTGGGTTTTGGATCAGTCCCTTTAAGAAGAGTTCTTCAGGTAGTTCCAAGATGGTTCCAGGTTTCCAGAAATATTGTCACTTTATTGCATTTTAATAATCTCTGACCTGAGCAGTGGTATTGGCATTGAACTGGGCAGAGACAAATTTGGTGGGAGAGTAACATTATTTTCTTTTGTTTGATACTGTCTGAAATCACATTTCCCCCTCCTTTTTTTCTCCCATGAATCTCTGTTTCTCCTTCCCTTTCTTCTTCTTCTTCTAAAGATCTGTGACTTTTCTGTTGGAGGTCTAACAGGCTAACGTACCTGAACCACTATGCTGATTTTATTAACAAGTTCTTTATCCCAATGAAAAAGCTGGACCTGTCTTTTCATAGTGAGTAGGAAGCCACCCTGGGTGTTTTGGGTCATTATAAGAAAGGATACCGTTCATTATTTCAGAGCAATGGTGAATCAAAAGTAAAGAATTTGAATTTTTTTTTTTCTTTCAACCTGGCAAAAGACAAGTCCTTTAAGCCAAGAAGACTAATCAAGAACTCAAGGACTTTTTTCAAGTGAAAAAGGCAAGCAATGAGAAACAAAGCAAAAAAGATGATACAGTAACTCATTATTTTACTGTGATTACTTTATGAGAAATAAAGTTATCAGATTCAGCAGAATTCATTATGTCTGAGCAAATGATCCATCAAAGACAGAAGAGAATTACATGTTGAACTAGCTTCTTTCACAGAAAATTGCATCTTTAAAATATTGTTTCTACAGCAGATAAGCGAGATGGTTGCTTAAAAAATCTCTCATCAGTGTAAAAACTCAGAATTATTCAAAATGAAAAATAAAGAACTAGGTAGGCTATTTTCTGAAAAGTTATGATGAAGGATTTATTTTTCAAGGTGGAAAAAATATACTTTAAATTTTGGCCATTAATTAAATTAAAATGGATCAAACAGAAAAGTGTCAGGAAATCTACTTAATAACTGAGCATAACTGGCTTATTGAACTCATTGTCACCATACAAACCAGGGAGGCAATAACTTAATGGGGCTCTACAAAGAATTAGATACTTCACAAAAAGTTTTGTGAAATTCTGATAGCTATTTTTCAAAACTGCAGTTTTTGAAAGGATATAAAACTTTATACTTCAGGGCATAACTCAGTCTCAAACTGTTGTGGCTTGGGAAACAATCTTTCCCCACAGGCAGGTTACCCCTGGGTTACTAACTGAAGCATTCCTTTCCCTTTCCTATGCAGCATCTGTTACTGGCTTTTCTTAAAGACAGGATACTGGGTTAGCTATACCACTAGTCTGATCAAGTATGGAATTTTGACTATGCGTCTAAATGAAAACAGAACTCCACAAAGTAAAAAAAATTTTGAGCAGTGGGATATTCTTTTTCTACAGGGATGTGTAGTCAGAATTGTGTAGACCCAAATGGACAAAGGAATAAGAGGAAACATATTACAAAAAAAAAAAAAAAAAAAAGGCCTGATTCCTGCAAACATAGTTAAGAACATATGTTAAAAGCTCGATGACAATGAGCCTAGATAGTTGGATAGATAATAATATAGGCCTGAGGTTTCTATTACAAAAGCAAAAGCTAAAAAAAAATCTTTCTAAAATCTTAACTATCTGGATACAGATATTTTCCTGTGGTACATGGCAAATCTGAAATCTGCAGGATTTCTTCTTAGCACAATTTAACATTATTCCTCGTGAAATACAAATTATGGTGTTTTTACACTATACAATCTCTCTCTTTTCTTTCTACACACATCTAAAAACTCCTCACTTTTTATGATGTAAGGTATAAATTCTTTTTCATAATAGTGCTAATAATCTGCTGCACAGCATTCTAATGGTACATCTTGATCCTCTTTATTTTTGGATTAAAGAGAAATCGTAGTGAGAAAAAAGCAAATGAGAATCTTCCACCAAGTCACTTTGAATCCTGAAACTGAAAATGCAGTTACCTCAGACTAAGTTAACCCACATGGACCAGCATGATATTTCCAAAATCTCCTTTTTTCAGCCTCAAACCCTTTAAATTAACAACAGTTGAGGAATGCATCATGGTATGTATGCTGCAGCTAAGGACAGAAAATGGTCTGACAAGATTGCCATTCAATTCTACATTTAACCTTTCATAATGTTCAGTATTAGCATGAATGTTTCTTTACACTGGATTTGGTCTCAGGTCTGTGTGAGGGGAGCGTTGTTAGAAGAAGGAATAGGAAGCCTGTTTATTCATGTATGTCAGTTTTTTCAGGGTGGCTAGTAACCTTTATATTAGGCTGAGTGGTTTGCTTCATTAACTTTCTATTTGTTTTCCCAGGTTGATAAGAATAGGATGTGTACATGCGTTAGGGGTTTCTTAAACAAAATATCAAAAAATAAATTATTTCTACTTCTTCCATTCCTTTCTTTAAACCATGAATCCATTAAACATTATTCTTACATGGCTATGAGGAAAAGTCTTGTTTTCTATGCATATGTTCTCTGTTCAGGGCTATGTGCTGCTTTAAGTAGGTTTGAACACAGAATGGCCAAATGAAAGGAGAGCACAAATAAGAGACATGAGGTAAATAGTCCAGATCCTATTTGAGAGCATTCTAAAGCCCAAGAGAGAAGGATAGAATAATTAATTCTGAAATCTGTAGTCAGTTCAATTCCACTGGAAATTGCATGATACACGGGTTATTATTTACAAATCCTTCCACTTCTAAATGAACCCTGTTTCCTCCCATACTACATTCACATGTGTGTGGCTTGAAAGCTAGCACTTCAGGGAAGTAGGGAAATGGATCTTCTGCAGAAGTCATGGAGCAACAGGATCTGAGAGAAAACCCAGTATGTCTTCCTACTAGAATTCTTTTATCTATCTATCTAAAGGATACTCCATTACTGGACAGAATAGGCATTTATATCCAATTTTACAAGTATCAAATAATGAATTCTTTAAAGAAAAAAACTTGTACAGAACTTGTACACTTCAGATATTCCAGTAATGCAGGTCCTACATATCATTACTGCTTGCACAGAGTAACAGGTCTGCATATACAACAGCTTTTCCCCATGGTTGCATACATGCGAGTTATTTGTCCATAGCTCCTTTTTTTTTGTGCAACCTAATTCCTCCTCATGGGTTCACTTTCCAAAAAGATTGTCCAGTGAAAAGTAATATCATAATGGCACTGGAGTGAATATACCTTGCAGAAATGTAGTAATTGCAACAGTGCAACTGGGATTTGCAATTAAGAAATCAAAAGATTCCCTCCAAGAATTACAAGAAGAACTTTCTAATTCCATGATGTACCCAGACGCAACTGGAATATACAATAACAGAAAAAGCAAGTTCTACTTCCAAACTGAACACAATATAACAATAGTACTGGGTTCTTCAACCTGCCACAAGTACGTCTGAATTGTTTGTCAGGTAATTCAGAGTAATCTGAAATTACAAATCTAATCTTCTTGTTTATGTTATTAGAACTAGCAGAGTACTTACAGGCTCTTGACAAGAAGGTGGTATAAAATCCTTGTGGCTAACTCTCAGAGATGTTGAGCACCCACAGCTGCAGTTGACTTCATTTGAAATTACAATGATCTACAGCCTTGAAATTTGGTTTCCCACTCAGTAAATTCAAAGTGTAGAATACAGTTTGCCCTTAATCACATCATTATTTGGTCTGAACAAAATTAAGATCTTAATATCAAAGATCTCAAAGGTCTTAAAAAACAAAATATAGAGAAAATTATTACTAGGACACACCCAATTGTATTGCATAAATACAATCTCATTACTGCTAAATATGTTGTAGCCTGCTTATACTGATTGCATCTTCTGATCTGTAGCTGAGCAAGGAAAGAAGAAAATGTTATTTTTATTATGAATTCTGGATTCTCCCCAGGTAGTATTCTGTACTGCTATTTTGATTGTATAAGATTCAAAGAGCAACTGCTCATAAATGTTACAGACCACTGCTTATATTCTTCATCTGCTCCAAGACCCTCTTCTTTCAAATTACTCATTTACTCATAAATAAATTAAAGCTCACAGCAGCATTTCTAAACTACACTTAACTTGAAATTTGTTCTAGTTTAGCCATACTATGGTCTAAGAAAAAACAGACAGTTCAAATACTAAAGAAAGATGAAGCAAACACAGCTTGCTCTGAGATGCAGAATGTTACGAGTTTCTTACCAGAGACCACCATATAGACCATGCAAGGTCTTACATAAGAGAGCCTGGCATTGCCAATGCCAGGCATATTTACATTCCAGTTACTATGGGTACAGCAACAGAAGACCACAGAAGCCAAGAATATCACAAAGACTCTTGTCAAGATGTCTAATACTCACTAAGAACTATAGCCAAGAATAGCATATGCTTGCTCCTAACTATGCACAGTCCTCTGAACAGATAGGCAGCTGCACTTTTGGCATGTACTCCAGCCCAAGGGCATAAGCTATGAGGACAAAGAGTCTTGAAGACCGTGGAGATACCTGTTGGAATCTCAGAACCAACATGTTTCCAGGTTTTCAGGCTTCTAAGCAGTTTTGTTTCCACCAAAACTGCAGAAGGAGGCAGGAAAAGGATGTACAGATCAAACCATGCAAAATCTCAGTTTATTCTTGATACGCATTCATATTGTTAGGAGCTCTACATTTGGCTTTTGCCTTGGGGCATCAACAACTAAGCCTCATTGGCCCATCTTAAACTGGGGATTTCAAAGCTGCCTACAGCATATGAAGGTCTGCTGAGCTCTTCCTAAAACCCATGTACAGTTTTCCAAGAGGATTGCTCCCTGAATTAGTTTTTCCCTTTCACTGCCCGACAAGTGATCCAGATTAAGGCTTGAGTGCTTCCTGCAACTACCGAATGCCTGCAAAAATAAAACACATCTTAAACAGGGTGATCACTAGGTCAAGTCTATCTGCTGTAAAAACTGTCTGAGCTGAGTAGGGTTTAGAACAAAATCTGGAGTACAGATCTCTTTCTATAAACAAACTATAAACATTGCCACAGAGAAAATAAGTCTCTTAAAATCGTATATGTACTAGCAACATATAAATCAGGCCTACTATATAGCAGGTCAAACAAACAGCTATTATTACCTTTTCTTTTTCTTTTTCTTTTTTTTTTTTTTTTTTGGCACTGCTATTATTTAAAATATGTCTCTTTCTTCTGAGATGAGGAGAAACACTTCATTCCCAGGCACAGAAGAACTTCAGAGATAAATATGTTTCTGACTCACCCAAATCAAAGCTGACCCTGTGGTTGAAGTTGGTGATAAAAAAAGAAAGTAAAAGAAAACTGTTCCCCTTCACTATAAGCGGAAAAGAAACTTCAGCAAAGATAGTGTAAAAAAGGAAAGAAAAAGATTGCTCACCCCCGACCGGCTCTTTTAGGATCTTATCATTAATATAACATTTAACAGACAGCCGTCTCAAGAGTGAACCAGCCATTCCCCCTCTTGAAAAGCCTCTTTGCTTAGCCAAGCTTAAAAAACCTTATTTTCAAGATAAACATTACACAAAGTGAAGCATAAATTCAGTAAATTCAGTCACAAGGATGCAGCATGCAGCCAGACTATATAGGATGTTAAAATACAATCTTTCTCTGTGCATCGTCCGTGACTCATGCCCAAGGCCTGATCCATAGTCTGTTGAAGTCAATCGAGTGCACCAGCTCCCCATCTGCAAGAGGAAAGGTGGCTGACAAAAATCAGAATAACGTTCCTGCTGATGGGATTGCACAGATCCCATAGCCAGGAAGGACACTCAGGTGATGTTCTTGTTTATGCATCTCTCCTCAGGTTCTGGCAGAGCCACTTCTGTAGAATTTATTCCCTTCCCTGTGCAACTGGGAACCCCACCAGAAAATTTGAGAGATGGAGAAAATTAATTTTTCAGGGAAGGAATCCCTTTTGTTATGTAGGAGTCGTTCTACCAAAACCAGATGTAATTCATACAGCAGCTCAAATTAAATAATTGCATTTTGGGTTGTTTGCATTAGTCTCTATTATTTATTACACACACAGAGAAACAAGTAAAGCAAAAATTACTCAGGTCAAACTCAAGCACTTAAAAATAAGAAAATGCCAGGAGTTGAGATGCTCGTGGAGCAGTATTAGCCTCCTGCTGTTCTTAATTATATAATTACTTTTTTTCTTTTTCTTTTTTTTTTTCTTCCCAGGGAACCTATGCCTCATTCAGCACATGGAGACAAATCGGTGCTGTTGAATGGTTCCCTTTATCTCCAGTGTTTAGTGTGCACCTCCCTATCTTATGTACAGCACACTAACTGCCTTTGAGACAGAATTATTAATTTCCTAACAGAGCTTTCTGTAGCACTTATCACTGAAGTATCAGTATTTTAAAAACATAACTTATGCTTTCAGGCTCTGTGAAGACAAATAACAGCATTGTTGCCACTTTGTTTGCTAGAATTTTTTAACACAAAAAACCAACAAATTTATCCTTCATCTTACTCCAAGAAATGACTGAGTCAGTCAACTGAGATCACACATTTCAGGACAAACAGGTACAGTTTGGTAGAACTATGAGCAACTGAAAGGTGTCTTGTAATAGGAAGCATTGAACAACCTGCCTCACAAACAGTGTAACTGGCTCCATGTGCTGTTTTGTGCAGGAAATGTATGCTTCCTCTTGAAAAAACTGAAAAGGATAATGGTCATGCCCTTTCCTCCTGCCCCAAAGAATTTATGGGCTAACTCAGGCATATAAAATACATAGTTTATTATAAGTCAGGGAGACATTATTCATCATAGCAACAGTATAATAGACTTTCCCTGAAAAGGGTTTTAAAGAAGGAATTTAAGATATCTGTCATATTTGGCATATGCAAGAACGTGTATACACTTTATGCAAATACTGTTGGATTAAATGTAAGTTTTTTGATGAATGTTGAATCTGGCCCAGAGGGAATAGTTAGAAGAGGTAATGGATATGAGCATGACGGGGAGATGTTGGGTGAGATACACTTTGGGGAAAGTAGCCAAATTTATTTGCAGTTGTTATGCATTAATAGCCTAGTGTAAGTAAGGACTTCACAGCGACAAATGGGATATAGCTTCTTTATTTGGTAATATGGACTCGAGAGCGTAGATCCAGTAGTGCTGCCTTAGGGGAATGAATGACAACAGATCAAATAAAATAGATACTTCCAATTAACCTGTATTTATATAGTTTGTATTTTTAAAAATCTGCTCCCTTTATATGCAGAATATTTCCATAAATTGCACTGAAATTCTCAGCTGGTACTTTCTCATCCTATTTTATATGCAAGACACTTATGGGAGGTAAGCAGAAGTCTGGAGTCCAGTGCTCATATGTTGGCAGTTAGCATCATAGCCATTACGAGCAAGAGCTGACACTGGAAGTGCTTTGCCTTTACAGGAATAGAACACTCCCAGCTACTACAGGACTGGCCATTTGCAAATTTTAACTCCAAGGACTGGCTTTCCATTTGGGCTGTGTAGAAGCACAGGTGGGTTTTTTTGCCTTCCCAGTTGTGCACAGCCACTAACCCTGGTTGCTACATTGGCAAGTAGAGCCAAGCTTCTACAAACCACCAGGAGGGAGATCTTGTCTGCTTTTAGCTCACCAACCTGACATCATTGCTTCCACACACAGTGTCTGGTGCAGCGTCTTTGTGTGGATGTAGGAAGGTCCTTGGGGTTTCCAGTTACTCTGCTCAAGGCAAGTTGAACTGAAACCCAGGGAATTAAGATGCTCAAACCCCCAGGAGGCCTCACTTTGCGTGGTCACACCTGTATTTCCTCACTATCCACTTAAGGAAAATAGCTGAAGGCTGACCGCGCAATGAAGACTGAGCTATTTCTTTATCTGAAAAAGAGAGCAAAATGTATTGAATGTTCTCACCCTTTGCCACACACGCACACCAAGCAACATGGATTTACATGAGCCTGCACCGCACAACTCAGCCAAGCACATTAAGCTATCAGCACATCATCAAACCATCACAAACACTTCCTGCCTTCCTTTTCCCTGCTTCTTGTTATTTACCCTTTGCCAGGCAGCGGCAACCACAATCTGCAGCTTAACAGCTTGCACTACACTGGAAAGAAACCCCTGCACAAAGAAATGTAACCACAAAATTATGTCACTCAGTAGCAATTAGCTTTGTTTTCAATATACACAAACTTTGGGGCTGTGGAGGAATTAAAATGTAATAGCAATTGTGCGGGGAAGCAGGTGAGTGACTTTGTGGCTTATAGGGGATCTATTACTTCTCTTGGGATGAATAAAGTCCATATTTCACCGCCACTATTGCATGTCCAAACACTCTGGCACACAGGTAAAACTAGTGATTTCTATCTGATCTGAAACCATAGAACAAACAGGAACAACGTTACAGACTTTTGCCCTCACATAGTGACTGACACGATTTTTCAAACAGCTATTACATGTCTGAAAATTGACATATTACTGGTAGCAGCACAAAAGGCACCCTCTTTCAATAGCTGTTACTCAGCAATCAGTATCCAACCCTTAATGTTTTCTTTTGTTGAAAAAAAAAAAAATCAGAAAAACTAAAGTAAACCACAATCTGGTTCTGTGCCAACAATATTAACCAGCTTCTTTTAGAGCCTTTGAAGTTAGCAGGGGGCATCCAATCTTGCGGTGCAAGTAAAGAATGATACTTTAAGCGATTCCTTTTCATCCCTTTAACTTAATGAAAGATTAATAGCCTTGTTATTTTTGTTTCTGCTTTATTTTTTATATTCAGGGGGAGGGGAGAATTTTTGGCACTTGTTGATATTGAAATGCTGCCTATAATGATTTTATGGATCAGTGAAGCATTGAGTTGTTTGGGTGTTGGGGTTTTTTACCCCTGTCTGTGAATCCTGATTAACAATGCAAGGCACAAAGAAAGTTACGTTCTGCAAGTCCAAAAAAATAGCCATGCATATATTTTTGGGAAGTAGGTGGAAGAAGGTGGAAGGAAGCTTTTAGAGTTCACAGACCTAAAAGAAAAAGTAGTGTGGGGGGCTTAGCAAATCTTTTCAGTCAAAGAGCTGCGGATTAGTTATAAAAATGTAATCCACTTCCTAGCTGAAGAAAGCAGCTTTATGTCGCTGCTGGATGTGAAGATACAATGTGGGTTTTATAACCACCATTTATTTATATATTTTCAACTAAAGCCAACAAGACGTCATTCCTGGCTTGTAGGAGTGTAGGAGATGGGTAGCTGTGATTTTGTCTTTTTGTTTTCATTGCATATCCCTTTTTCGGGGTGAAGGGGGACTGCAGGTGTCACAAATATCTCCTAAAAATATTATTGCAGCCATCTATTCCCTCTGCTGTGTATTCATACTTTCTGGGCTACACTGTATAGTTATGTGTTACCATGTGTGCAACCCCATATAAAAAACGTAGTGAACCATGGGAGAAGCGTGGTGTAATATGTGATCTGCAAGAGTTTAATTTTACCAGCTGAGGATCTGGCCAGACACTTCCCCTGAGCTTGCACAGCAACTGTAAATGGAAGTGTAGTTGCTATTTTTAGTATTATACCTCAGATATTTGATTTTGAGCATGGGTAGGATGAATGTGATGTGGCCCATGACAATTGAACGAGACACCTGATAGTGGTCTAAATAAACCCACTCTAATCACTACTTACAGTGTGTTTATTAACTTTGGATCTTGTATTCTAAAGCTCTTTGCACATAATAAGCCTCGGGTAGAGTGCGCCCATTGACTCCAGCTTAAGCAAACCAGAAGAAGAATATGTATTTTTACTTTCATTTTATGAAAGCAAAGTCATTAGTTTTTCACTTCCAGCACCAGGGGCGAGAGAGCTTTACCCTGAGTAGACCTTTACTGTAACATATTTCTATATTTTTATGTAATATAAATTATAGTAATGTAATTATAGTCTATTTATTTATTTATAATATATTAAATTATTTAAATAAATTACTCTATCAGAATCATACAGAGATTTGTGATGGAGCCAGTATCTGATTCCAGATTTCTCATCTCCTAAGCCAGGGTTTCAACCATTTATCCAGCATAAAGTTTCATTCAGAATTTCACATTAATATTACAGTTAATGACATCCCTGCAGCATCTTATAGCCAGTATTTACAACATTGCTAAATTTTGTTATAATTCTTTAGCGGTCTGTTTTTCCTCAAATTTCCTGTTTAACCTGGTACTAAATTTTGCATCTGACGTCCACTTTAATTCTTCAGGTAATTGCAAAAAAGCGTGAATCAAATACATTAGTACAATTACTACAAGCAGGGAGTGAACTCCTTTCATCACAAGTTGTCCCTCAGTGTCTGACAGAGCAAAAGGATGGGATCCAGCGTTTCCAAGTGGGAGAAGTACTGAGGATTGCGACGTACATTAGCAAGGAGACTGCAGAAATGCAGTAGTGTATATCATGTGCACGACTTAACTAAGCTTGCAATCCAAGTTCTTTCTAGGAGCTAGCCTTAAGGTTGGCAATTCCACTGAGCCAGCCTACCTACCTCCCTGACATGTAACTATCCTGACAGGCAGAGTATTACATGCTTTAAAAGTTGTCTTCATCAGAATTCAGAGGAAAGATGGTCCCAATGTACAAAATAAAACACATCATGGCTCTTGATAACTAGTCTGTTTCAAATGAGAAATCACAGTAGTGTAATACTGTAAAAATTAAACAGAATTTTTCTGCTATTATACCAAACAGCCTACTTAATAAATGGGTAATGAAAAAGAATAATTTATTACAGCTTGTGAATTTTGACAGTTCTAAAAAGATGTTCTTAGAGTTTCCCCAAAGGGAGAGGAAGGATGTTTCTTCCTTAACACACTGGCGTTAGATGTAATTTCTCTGTCTGTAGAATTTTGCTCCTGCCTCGTAGAAGGGATTAGATTTTTTTTTCTTACATCATAACCTATTTTAAGCAATTATAATCTATGAGTAATAAATCATTTTTATTCACCTCTCATGGGGAGAGAAAAAATGTGAGAGAGTATTCTGGAGTTTTAATTTATATCAATGTTTGCATAACTATTAAATGAATTAAATGCGTTCTACAAATGTTCTCTCATAGATCTGCAATGAATTATGGAGCATCTCAACCTAAGACATTTAATTGTCTCTTTTACCAGCTTTTTGTTTTGTGTTGTATATTTTTTAAACTGGATAGCACAAACAGTTATAAAATACACTGAAAAACTCAAGACTCTTGGGTATTGCTATATAGGACATAAATTCAAACATTATAATCTTTGCATATCCACTTGAATTTCAGGAATTTACAGAGACCCGGGTTGTGCCTTGGAAGCAGTATAAGCTCTGCAAGTACTGAGACAGGTGTAAGCAGATCCAAGGGAGACCATTCCTAAAACAAAACACTGGCCCTGGCAAAATCATCTGGAATTTTTCATCTATGGTTTATTCCTAGCTTATCTTCTGATGGCATGGCATAATTATTATGAAGGTGTATCTTTAAGTGGCAAGAGAGAATAACAAAACATACATTAAGGGGAATAATATTTGAATTTACCTTTCACACTTTCTTGTTGGGCTTTTGAAGGAACCTAGAATACATGTACAGGGGTTCCATAAGAGCTCCAAAATTTTACTTAGAACACTGAAGATGATGGGACTCACCTTATTAGACAGATCATCTGTGCTGTGTTCTGCTTCTGAATAAGGCCAAGGACAGATGTTTTCTAGCAAATTTCAGGAAGCCACATGCTGAACAAAACTGGTATTATCTGCTGATACATTTCCAATGTCATGGATGCATCAGGAAGCAAACCTTTTTTAAGATTTTTTGTTTCAATCTATTTAACAGAACATTAGAGATTTTTGTTCACTTCCCCCTACTCCCTTAAAGTTTTTTGTGTCATTTTTGTATCTGTTCCAAGGGATAATTCTTCTTGCAGTATAGCAAAGTTTTTTATTTCCCTTCATTAACTCTCTTTCCAATATAGTAGACTTTCTATTTCGCCCTTGCCAAACCATGTAATACAAATCTATCATTAGGCCAAATAAATCAATTTACTTATTTTAAGGAGTGAAAACCTAGCACTTAAGTCTTCAGACTCAAAAGAAAGTCTTGTTCTATTTATATCCATTTTTACCCTTTGAAATGATTCATCTTTGAAGAAGGAACAATTTGACAGAAAATGAAACTGCTCAGAAATATTTTCTTAGTTCCATTTGCAGTCACTGTCCAAAACATTCTATTTCTTCAACTTTTCAGAACTGCTTTGCACCAAACTGTAGTCACTATGTAACATGATTACTTTTGAACAGCTGAACAGTTTCTCTTCAAGTCTTTCTTAGCATATGACTTTATTGAAGGTTTTACTTTGCTTGTTTATTGGATTTTCTTTATCTGCTACTGCAACACAAATCTTTATACTGAACACATTTTGTACAGGAAAATAAAATAATTCGATTTCAGAACAACCATTTTAAATGGTCGGTCTGATGTGGAAGAACTATTTAATTATTATAGTATTTACATGTACACTAACAGAAAGCAAAACCCGTTGTAAAGCTTATCACACTTAATTACACCAAAATTCACTATTTTCCATTTCAGTTCTAAGTTTATAAAGTATCCATATGAATTAGCTAAGTAAAAAAAATAAAATTGTGAGCAAATGATTGAGTTTTCACTACCTTGCCACAGGACAAATCAGCCCAGGTGGAGTCCAGTGCTAGTCAACTTCCAGTACCCAAGCAATTTTTTCAAAATTGCTTTGGTATTTCTACAATATATTTGAGTCAAAGGCTCCATAGAAAACCCTTAGGAAGACCCAGATGTTCAAGAAAGTCCTCCTATTAAGGAACTCCTGCAACTGAGACTTAATTGGACATTGGGTCCAGTTTTTTCATATTACACTAGTTAGGGATTTGCACGTTGCTATTTATAGGATGAGCACTTAAAAACTCCCACTTTTTTCATAGACCAGCAGGGGAGCTACTTTAATCAGAACGAAGCACAGGTAGAAGGTATTTGTCATTCATTATTGCAGTTTATTATGTCCTGTGAAGAAAAGTTCTGAAGAAATACTGCTGTTGAGGTTAAGTAGACAACTGCCCTTCAAAACTGCATTTGTTTGAGAACTTTTCATTCTGTAATTGATAGCTCCTATATAGCCATTCCCCCCAAATAGTCTAAACAAAATTCCTCTGATCCTAGGTATCATTAGTCAGCAGAGCCTAAGCAGCTAATGTACTTTTTAGTATTATGTGAATCTGTGCAGAACGTGATATTGTAGAGCTGTTGACAAAAGACTGATATTGTTCAGGCAGCCATGGCCCACATGTCAGGCTTTTGTAGTTCCACTCCATCAGAATAAGCATCTGGGGAAGCTGATAGAGAGAAGTCAATTGCTCCCTCTACGCAGATAAACAATTTTTATTTCCTGAATTTGAAAATCAAGCAAGTGTGTCTTGTTTCGGGATGCGTTCACAAACACTACTGCAAGTACTGCAACAACACCTTCTCCACACCGGACAGAATTTAGGGTTGCACTCAATTTTCAGCAGTTGATTCTATAAAACCTAAATGTAAAAATACTATCATAGTAGTAAGCAAGACTTATACCAAATTTTCCAGGCTTAAAATTCTTTTCAGACATTGAGTTGGCACAGTCCTGATGTAAATGATTTACCAGATTTACAGATTTACCTACTGAAAGACTGAGCACAGCTTTAATCTGTGGCACAGCCTCATGAAAACTGGGCCTGGGGGGATGCAAAAAGGAGCCATCTCTGCTGGCCCTCCTGCCCTTCAGGCCAAAACTCCTCCTATTTTTTGGTCTCCTTCTAGCAGAGATCACATTTAACAATGCAATTTCTCTCTGCAGTGTTTTCTGTCATTAGTGTCCTGTGTAAAGATATGGTCAGTTCAGACCAGTAAACCCCATTAATGAAATTTGCCTGGTATGCCCTTTCAATACTAATATCCACATTTTATAGTTGGGCAAACAGAGGCAGAGAGGTGAAATGATTTGGCCTGAGCCAATGTCTGTCTGGAATAAGAAAAATTGCTAGTACCCGTAGTTATCTCATTCAGTGAATGAAATACCCACCAGTGCTGATGTGTGATATCTTTATGGACTTACTGTTAGGGTGAATTTTACCCAACACATGCAGTGCATTTAAAAACATACTTGATTTTATTTGAAAATTAAGCATTTGTTTGGCACTTAGATGAATTGGGCCCCAAATGAATAAAGACAGATTACATTCTAAGCCTTTCTTCCATTCATCCTTAATGTACAACTGCAATGCATTATCCTTCCAGTTGCAGAGTAAAGGATATACTCATTTGGATCTACAGTAAATATCTGTAAATGGAAAAGCCAGAGAACTGGTGGGTTGTGGGTTTTTTTGCTTGTTAGTTTAACCAAACATGGGGCTGCCTTGTAAATATACATTCCCAAAGCTGGCAAGGGCATTTGGTTCCATTTCAATGTCACATTAGTTGAGATACACCTCTGCAGTGGGTTATTTTTTATTGTCAAATTGAGGGGGAAATAAGGATTTTGAAGGAAGCAAGCAAGAACATATATCAGAAAAAAAAATAGTGACACCATGGACATAAGGACATAACTATGTAGCATGTCATTGAATTAGGAGCAGCTGATCCACATCCAGGCAGATTCATGGAGCCATCATGAATGTTCTTAATAATGCAATTCCATCCAGACTGTGTTATTAGTTCAGCAGAGATTTTACCCCCAGAGCATCTGCAGACTTTGATTTGGATCCAGGGAATTGCTTAACAGCTGGAAAATTTTAAAAGCTGAATGGGAATTTTGTGTTATGTAATTTTCTCATCTTGATGAATGAGGGAGATAGACATGTGACTTTAGTTAGCACTGATGGAAGTTACACTTGCATTAGTATATACGGAAAGGAGAATGTACCCTCAAGATCTTGATATGTGCTAGCTTGAGCCTATTATACATGTTTATGTTACAAAGAACAGTAATGAGTTCAGTACTGCTATGAAGTCTCATGAAATAGTCTGAGATTTTTAAGCATGCAGTTAATTTAGGCATCAACAGAATTAACCAGAACCTTTTTATTGCAGTCAATGTAGGCAGCCAAAGCTGCCTTAACTGCCTCTTTAGTTAACTGTGAATTGTTTGAGCTGAAATCTTTATTGATGAATACCTGATTATGGCATTATGAGACAAGAAATGTTTTGGTCTTTTATAAGGATGAACATAGAGAAAAAAGTCAGTTTTGCTCAAAAAAAAAATTGGTTTTATTTTTTTTCTTAGAAGCTCATATTACTTCAGGTTTCATAGTAAAAAACTGAAGGAGAGATATCATTTTGAAAGAAGGACATCTGTTTTCATTAAGATTACAAATATGACATTTCAATGGAGATTTTACTGAGTGCTAGCTGTCAAAAAAGCCTGTATGTGCACATATTTAATTTGGAAATTAAGATTTTCACAGAGCTTATGGATACCTACATTATAGCATCAAAGAAACTGAGAATATTTTTTTGGGACTAATCTCTCCCAGTTAGTAGGACCACTGTGGTGGCAGGCACCAGGAGTCAACATGGAGATAATACTTTCTATAACCTGTGTTCCTGCTCTGGCAGGGGGATTGGACTGAATGATATTTCAAGGTCCCTTCCAATCCCCAACATTCTGTGATTCTGTGATTCTGTGTGAGTGCTTCTTTAGAGACCTGCCTGAATTCCATGGAACAGGACAGGGGAGAAAAGATTAAAATTGCTAAGGTAATAAGAAATTACAATCTTAATTCTGACACTTTCTAACTTCTGAAGATTTAACTTCTCAACCTGAACATTCTTTTAATTTGTTAGCTTACAATTATGGGTAGCTCTGGTTGGGAAGCTCTGTTGCATGGTAGGGATGCTCACCTATTCGTTGCTCAAAAGTGAACATATCTCTGTCAACCTTAGCTTCTTTTGAGATTTTGGCCTAATATTGATCAATTAATTTTACTCTGAGATGAACTATTTTTATGAGATGTTGACAGCAAAAGAGTTTATCTGGAGAAAAAAGCCCTTCTGTATTCAGTCTAAGTTATGAACAAAAAGCATGCATGGTTTTTTGGATAGCTCCATCTTTATCACATGCAAGCTATAGCTGTAAGTTCTAAGTCTCACAATGTCTCCAGCTCTAACCTCCTCCTTTAAGATAATTGCCTCTCTGTCTTTGCCAGAGATAACTGGCCCCTTCACTGAGCTTAAAAAGTAGTTCCCTGTGCAGCTTCAGACCAGTTTGAATAGGGGGCTGAGGTTATCTGCCTGGAACAGGTATTGCCTGCAGAATGAGTAGCCCCACAAAACATTGCCAGCATAATGGTAGGATGGACTATGTATGACTAGAGGACTACTTATGACTCATAGGTCTTTCATGTGACATGAGGATCCATGAAGAGGATGACTGCAGATCTTGTCTCTAGTATTAACAGGAAAAACCTGTGCATTCTATATTCTGTCCTGCTGTATAAATTTCTGACATGGGTCTTCAATTAGCACTAGTTATGTATTCAAAGGAAGAGTAAGGATGTTTCTGTTTTTTCTAGAGGGGGTGAAAAATCATGTTTTTCTGAGCTTAGCTTTAATATCTCTGTATCCTCATTCTCTATTTCAAAAGCAAAGCTGATGCCATGGGGCACTGCAGGAATTTGGAAAATATGCTTTGCTTTTGAAACAGAAGCTTCAAATCCACTTTAAATCCCATATAAAAGTTAGTCCAAGAAAGTCAATGAATGGATCATGATCAAAGTCTCTTTATTGAATTTTCTAACAGCTTCCAACAAAATATGTTCTAAAAGGAACTGACTGCATCAAGTGTTTTCCAGAAAGCTGAAATGATAACTCTCCGTTCATGATAGCTGGGAGAAGATATGAAACCTCAGTGCCTCCATAGCTTATGGTTCATTTTATATGAGTTGCCAAACAGTTCTGAATTCCAAAATATTCTGTGGGAAATTTATCATTTCCACTTTCAACAAAGAAATGGTAAAATTGTGTTTCTTAAGGACTACTGCCAAAAATATTCACAATGTACAGTACTGTATTCTAGGAGTACCTTTGACTTACCTCTGCTGTTCTATCACTAAGCAACACCTTTGCTTATGAACAAAGGTACTAGATCTTAAATATATTTAATCTAATTTATCATTTTAAACATTTTACATATGATCCCTCATTGCTTCTTTCCTTCTACATGGCAGAACACAGTTAATACAAAATGATTAGACTGATCAGGATGGAACTATCTAACAACTAGTTTGCTCCATGGTGATTGCTAAAGGTACAAAGCAAAAGAGAATCAACAGTGATACTACAAGTAGCCAAATGCATAGCTGGTTACTGAACAATGTTTTTAGTCTAAAATCTTATTGGAAAACCTTAGAATGAAATAATTCTGTGGTATGTGGACTTTGTAAGCCATTCAGCAGGGTTCTCTACCTTTTACAGAACTCTACAGAACAGCTGAAAAAAATCCCCAAACAAATAAAAAGCCCGGATAAAAAGTTTCACCTGTTGAATTTTGTAGATTCAAGTCCAATTATAGAATATTTATTTCATACATATTTTTTCAGTACTTGTTAACTGCAAAGTAAAAAGGATTTATTTCTGAAAATTTCCATGCAGAAAACTATCACTTTAAATTGGAATTAGGTTCATGAAAGGCTTGTGAAGTCAGACACGCTTAGTTAAATAATTGTAGTTTCATGAGTTTTATTTATTTAGTAGGAGACTCACACATGGCTGTGCAAGAATAAAGTTTCTTTTTTAGTGCCTTTGTATTGTTCCCTATAAGGCCCCTCCTAAGGTATTGGGGTGAAAAATTCAAGGGCCAGTTCAAGGGTTTTCCAGTACCTGGAATCTGGCTGTGGGTTACTGTGAAGTGGGTAATGCTCCACAGCTCCCACTGTGACATAAATCTGTGAGTTGCCTGTCAAATTAATTTTCAAGCATTTTTTGTACTGTGGCTATGAACACAAATGCTGATACCTTTTTTCACAGAGAGTTGCACTACCTTGAATAATGTTTTTGTAGCATTCAACAGGACTCTTCATAATGCTAACCAATAACAGCAAAAGCACCAGAATCCAGCCTTTAATCTTCTGCTAACTGAGTCATTGCTGAGGTGAATAATTTACTAGGAGGACAGAAAGTTGAGCACTGATAGAAAGAATTTGCTGAATTATTATTTCTGGTTCCTTTCTACAAGTCTCTGCCAATAACAATTCTAAGTGCTGAGTTAGACAAAGTTAGGTTTAATTTATTGTTTCAAGCTTGTTGTGCCCACAGCACTTTCCTGCATTTAAATCCCAATCTAGGAACTGTACTGCACAACAAATCTCATAATAAGCATTCACTAAAAAATTCACCTTCAGAAGGTATGGCCCAATGTATGTGAATGTTTTCCTGTGTTTAAATCATGTCTGTGGCTTCACAGGGAACTGAAAATACTCCTCACTTCTTAACTGGCACTTAACATTTCTTGGTATTTAATAGTAATGCCTCAGTTTCTCTGCATGTTGCCTATCTGTTCCTAAATATATCAGAAAACAGATCATTCTATTTGTGAAGTGCAGTATTGTGCTAAAATGGAATGTGTTGTGAAAATGTGAAAAAAAAATAATTAGCACTAGATTCAGGGACAAGCTATTTGTCTGCTGGACTTTGATGTACCTCTGTTGTTTTGTCTTGGGCAGTCTGGCCCCTCTTGTATGACATAATACGTAGAGCGAAGGTGTGAGAGTTGGAGGGGCAGCTGGATACCAGTGAGGAAGAGAGAAGTATGTTGGGGGAGAAAGGCTGGTTAAGGGAAAGTGTTTATGGAAAATTAACGAGATATTGGTATTGGTGCACTACCAGGAGAAGATGAGAGGAAAGAGAGAAAAAGAGAAGGAGAGTGAGAGAGAAAGATTCGGGGGGCAGGAATGGTCTTCCAGTATAAATTCCAACCAGTATGGATATTCTTCACCACACTTCAAACAAGTTTTAATTTCAGATTTTTTCAGCAATTGAGTTTATGTACCATTTAATTTTCTCTTGCTAGATTTATATCCTGTCCTGTGTACAATCATCTGCTCCTTGGTTTTTGGAACTCTAACAAAATTTGATATAAAAAATAGTGTTTACCTTTAAATCATTTTCCATGTAGCTGTCTTTTCTTCTGTGTATTTTGTGTTAACTTCAATAGTTGAGCGCCCTGCATTTTTAGCTACCACCTCATAGCCCTGACCTGTAGCATTCCCCATATTGTATATAACCACAGAGAGGACTGTGATGTTAAATACAAAAGAGAAATAGGAGTGTTGTAAGGTCATATGCTTCTTGCATAAGGAATTTCAAAGAAAGCAATTGTTTAAAGAACTGGAAGATGACAGAAAATAATCTGTGTAATCCAACAATCAAAACCTGTATTCATTAGCACAGGGAACTTTGTTGGGTGCCTCAGAAAATGGAAAGGTGAGTAGTCAAACTGAGAGCAGCTCTTTAATTTCCCACATTTCAAGGCGCAAAGAATAGGCTCTGTGTGTTTGGACTATTGTAGTTTTGACTTTCATATTTCTAAACCTCAGGATTTAGATCTGAATCTTGAAAGTGATTCAGACTTTCGCCAGTTCTCCTGTCCTCAGCTGAAATACAATGTCGAGTTTTTTTGAAATAATTGTGCAGCTATGACCATTCCTTCAATAAGGCATTTTCTACATGAGCAGAATTCTTTGAAGTGTGGAGCCATGAAGATGGTGAGGGCCAAAGGTGAAAGCTGTGCAATAGAAGTTTACATTCCAGTCAGAGAACGGGTTGGAGGGGTGAAGGAATTAGTCTATTGATATTCAGTGCTTTGACCTGCTAACAATAACCGTGGTGCAGGGGTTATAACAGTGGCACATCCCTACATTGTGTATCAGTGGAGAGAGACAGACCTTATCTGCTTTAGTTCGCTTTGGAGGAAAAATCAGCAGGGCTTTTGCCATGTGGTCACCAATCGCTGCTACTGGGGAGAATGAGGAAAAATTGTTCATAATTCTTCCATCACTGCATTGGTTCTAATAATAAGTCAGCTACAGATCTGCAATATGACGGGCATTTTTCAAAATGTGATGCTGGGAAAGAGAAAATAAATTAATAGGGTATTCTGTGCTGGATTTTAAAGGGCATATAGACTAAGGAAAGCAACTCCCTGCTGCTTTTTTCCCCTTTAAGATAAAAAGAAAAATCCTCTTTTTCACTTTGAAAGTATTTTTTCTAAAAAATAATCAAAGCAACACCAACAATTTTTTGACACCAGAGAATACTTTTCCCTTGGTATACAGCACATTTATAACACAGCTCAGCTAGCCCTGCGGGTAAAATTTTGTGCTGGCGATCTGCAATTTCACTAACACAAACCCAAGAAGATGTAGCCCATAGAGTGGAAAAGGCACTAGCCAGTTGACATTTAGCTAACAAGGCACACTGAGCTCTGGTTCTACCTCCAACCTCTACCTCTAGCAGTCACTTCCCAAGTCTCTGGTTTTGCTTTGTCTCCTGCCATTTGTCACTACCTTGGCAAGCATGGCAAAGCAGCTAGAGGCTAGCATAATGCATGTAATAACATAGTAAAATATTATGTAACATGAAGCACAAATCAGTGAACTGTTTAGATTCTGTTTGTTCTTAGGACTGCAAGATTTAGACATGTAGGTAACTTGATTACATCACTTTTTTTTTTTTTTGTGAGTGTAGGATTGTTTTCAGGTTCTGGTCTGGCTTCTTTTTTTATGAATTCAGACTGGAAACGTTTTTTTTTCCCCCCATATAAAACAAATCTTGAGCTTAGTACTCTACCTCACCTAATAAACCCTCTTCCATAGCTGCCAGCCCACAGAAGTCACAGGCCTAAGGTCAATGGGCTGTCTGGACTGCTCACTCCTCAGAGGCAGAAGTGGCCGGTTGTTACTGGTCAGGGGTCCCAAGTGTGGCAGTTAAATAACCTGCTGTTTTATTAAAGCGCAGACAGGCTGCAGCCATAGCGCTATAAGAAATGGTCTAGTGAAGGCAAATTATACTGATTTGCAAGGATTTTGAAAAGAAGATGAAAAAGGGCTTTTCACTTGGCAACAAGATACCAACATTTTGGAAAAATGTTTAGCTCTGTGTCAGAGCTCCCCAAGGCACTGGGGAGATGAAGTCCTGTTATTTCTTAAGAATAAATAGTATTCTTTATCTCCAAAAGCTGGTCAGAGATGAAGCAGTGACTCAGAGACCTGGTCAGTACTTTATCTATTGAGTCAATCTGCTCTTTATTAACATGGTCATCTCCAAATGCCTTAGTGTGCTTCTCAACAAATGTCTGAAAACCCCAGGCCAGAAAACTGTGTAGTGTCTTTTGTTTAATATAATCAAGTAACAGCTTCATAATGCAGACCCAAAGAACAGAGAGATCACCTTTTGTTTTATATATGCTTATTCAAAGGCTGCTTCAGTCAGAAGGAAAAGTATTTGAGTAAGAATAACATTCAGTGTGGTTGTAATTGCAGGTGAGGTGCCATCTGGGCAGTAACCAGCCTCATCTCTACCGCGAAGACAACTGCAATGCTGACTGCAAAGCTACTGTAAAAACATGCTCCCAAGCAAATAAGAACCAATAACAGGTTTCCATTTCAAATGGAGATTTTAATCCTGCCAGTGTTGACTTGAATCATACATTAAAATAAAGCAAGCCTTACAAGCCCCTCATTAATAATTCCTAAACATAACACTGAGTGAACTAATATGCTGAGCTAGCAAACTGTGAGCTGTTTGGATGGCTGGTATGGAGCATTCAGCCCAGGCTGTACAAGCATTTTCTTCAGAAGATCATAAAACCAATCGTTTCAATAATCATTTTGATATATTGCTGCAACCACATCTCTCTTTGCAGGGCCACTGACAGAATGGAAGTTAGCTACAGGCACTAGTGACTCTTCAGCATGCCACGCTGCGGGAGTGCTCACAAAAATCACAGGCTTTGCCCGATGTAGCATTTTGTTACTTTACCCCGAGGTGAACTTCAGAGGGGTGATTTAGAAAAAACACTCCTGAACTGTTTGAGTAGGGCTCTGATATGCCAAAGGCTGTCTCCAGTTAGGTAGATCTTGCTTTACAAAAGACTAGAGTTGATTAAATTCTTGTTAGTATTTTAAATTTCAAGCCTAATTACAGATTTTTAATAGCTTTAATTATATATTTTTATATATATATGGTACCTAATTACAGATTTTTAATAGCTTTAATTATATATTTATATATATATGGTATTATTTTTTATAAAAACAATGTTGACATAGTAGTCCATAGATAAGCCTTAAACTTGTAAAAGCTACATTGAAATTCCTACTCTGCCTAGACCTCGTGTATCATTTCACACCTTCTTGCCTCAGTTTCCCATTTGTGTAATGGAGATAAAATTATTTGTCTAACTCCTAGGGACGAAGTGAACACGATGGTCTGACAAATCTCAGTCTATTTGGATTATTGTCTTTTGCACTACTGTAGTCCTGAGGATATGTCACCAGGATTCCACGGAGGGAAGTCTTACACAAAACATAGGAAAATGAGGGACTTTTGTCTCAGAGAGCTGTCATTTGAAATAAGAAATGGATACAGACAGATGGGAGAGTCCAGCAAAGTAGTGAAACTATTAATCATTATGACAGGTTGTGATCTTCAAAAACCAGCAGCCAAATAGTTAAAAATGAAAGTTTTCAGTGCTGTAATGTAAAACTGTACCATGAATATTTAAGAGATGCCTCTCTCAAGAATGAGGGCCAGTGTGGGAGATAACACAAAGGTGTTTGTTTGAAATTGAACAATTAGGTTGCTTAGTTAAAGCTCAGATATTTTTCTACATATGCAGAATAAACAACTAGCACACCGGTGGGGGACAGTGAACAGAACACATCAGTTCAATATGGCTTATAATCCAGTCATGCTTTCAGCTCTGTTATCCTTTCATTAAAGTTATTAACAGAGATTTGTTGTGAAACTACTGTCGTGAGCAGTGTCCAGCACAGCCTGCTTGGCTAGTGGTCAGCTAATGGTGTGAATGAAGTGTGAGAGGAGAAGCCACATCTTTTTCTCAGCTGCCTCTTCCCCCTCCCAACCCTGTACTGAATTTCTAGTGGTTTTCTTTAATTTCACATGTTGAAAAGACTGAGTGATCCTTTTCCTCAGATGGTCTTTCTAGAACCCCCAACAGAGTGTGAATAATTATTCCCACTCTGTTGGGGCTTTGATAAGACTCTTATGGCTGCCTTTTGCTCAGCCTCTCAGCCTTTGTTCCTGCTAAAGTTATTTTCTTTCTTAGGAAATGGAAAAAAAAAAGGTAAAAACTGTAACACGATCAAGCAAAGTTGTAATTCTAATAATAATAATAACAATAAAAATATTGACTTGAAAACTACAAATGCTTGGTCAAATCCCTTTGGTAAGTGGGTAATCATCATGTGTTAACTTCTATTTTCAAAGAGCACAATTTAGAAAAAAAAATATTGGCTGGAAAGGAGTTTGAGAAGTGCTTGAAGATGAACTTTGACTTCTGTTTGGAAGCAGTATCCTGGCCATCTAGATTAGACTGAATACAATTTGTAATATTTCATGGATGCCACAGGTTTGAAAGTTTTTATAGCTTTGTTGTAAGTATTGAGAAGCAAACATGTTTAGAAACATATGTGAATAAACTGGGAGGCCCTATGATACAGGAATCAAAGCACATAGCTGCCTTCTCTTCCCCATTGAAAAAGGCATAGAAGGTATTACTGTTGACTAAACAAAAAGCTTTGTCTGAACGTATGTATGCTCTGATGCTCACGGGACTTGGGAAAGAGGTTGATCCTAAATTCAAACATCCCTTCAAACACTGATTAGCTATCTTAATACAAAGGACCACACATTACAAAGGAGACCATTTTAACCTTTCTACCTCAGTTCATGTTCTACCAACAAACAGGCCGAACTCTGTTCGCTGTTACTGTAACTGCAATCGGAGGTAATTCAATAAGGCTTATCCAGGTGTGACCGTAGGCACATTGCAGCCTAATGCACACACACACAATGACAGAAAGATAAAAGGAGCAATAGCTTCAAGAGAATAGGTTATTCCAGACTTTTCAAAAACAACCTGTAGTTGATGTTTGGGTCTATTATTAAAAATAAATATACCTGAAGCCTATAGGTTTCCACAGCCATCTTATTTTTGGCATGGCGGTGCTGGGTAGCAGCATGAGATCAAAGTAATGGTACATACAGATATATTGGTGTATTGAGATTGGGAGATAAATAATTCATACATTGAAAACAGAGTTGGGTTGGGGATATTATAGATTAATTCAATCTCACACTTTTTTCCCTCTCTCTCCCCCTCCTTTCTTTTTTGCTAGTGGGAGACCTACTGCCCTTGTCCCTTTCTTCTGATTTCTGAATCTGCCACAGGCACTGTTAGAATTACAGCAGTGATAAGAAAAAATCAGGCGTGGGATTTGAATTAATGCTTTTAGACAAATCTCCATTCCATCTCTAATTCTAATGCTAATTACATTTGCAGATCAAAGCCTGTTCGTTAAAGTTTTGCTTTTGAATACATGTAAAGATTTTACTTTTTTGTTTGATTTTTTTCCATTTTTGGAGAAATGCTTCAGCCAGTAGAGACCAGATGTTCCTAAAATATCCTTTTGGAACAGCACAGATTTGGTTCTCTGTTTTCCTTTCTTTGAATCTTTTGTATGCATTGGGTACAGCATTGTTCTGTTACTGTATAGGCAATCCATCTTTCTGACCTACTTGGTTCCTGTTTAGAAAAAGCCAGTGATAACTCAATAAGTGAGTGCAAATAAATGCAGATATGTTTAACTGCATGCTCAGCATTGCCAACTGCAGGTATGCAAAATTTGTATCAGCTTCAATAATGAGATTATGAGATTACAATGAATATATTATATATATATATATATTGACAACTGAGTTCTTTTTATTTTCCCTCTGGCTCTCAGGTTTCTGATTTACACTTGCCATCTGCTTCTACAAACTAGGAGGACTAGAAGTTATTTCTTCTCTTCCCTTTTTTTCCTGGGTGAAGAAGAACCTTTCTAACACGGACTCCCTTACATTTGGAAAACAGAAGCATAAACATCATGCAACTCATGATAAAACCATAAAAGCTGTCAACACAGGCACAAGTCTCACTGCACTCAAATTTAAGCTTGGCATGTCCATACATGTTTGTAGGATCAGAGCCTATTTTGCAAGTGTCAGATAATGAAAGTCAGGGAAAGTCAGAAATTTTTAACACTACAACATAAGTCAGAGATTTTTAACACCAGAGCCTCAGGGGTTGTAGTAAAAGAGTACGAGCTCATTTTGGGAGGAAATAAAAAGAAGGAAAAAGAGAATGGTGGAATCGAAGTGTGAAAAGAGGGGATTAGGTGCTGAAAGGGGTTGGGTTGCATGCAGGAGGAAGCAGAAAGGGTTCAGAGGGTGAAAAAGCCAATTAGTGGAGTATAAATCTAAAAAAGCCAATTTCTGAAATAAAGAGGTGTTAACTTAAGGCAGCTAGAGAGAGGATTAGTCAAGAAAGTGACAGGCTGCAGAGAGTGGGATTCTCAAAGCTGATCACCACTGAAAACAACTACAGTATATTACATATATTTACAGGGTATTTAAACTGTATAATGAAATCTAGTCCCTTTTCTAGGCATGAAGCAGGCTCCTTCCATCACGTCCCCCCTATCTATAGAGGTGTGCTATAGATAGCCGAATTCTGGCTTGTGTCTTCTATCTGCAGGCAGCAGAGAAGAGCCTGCTGACTCAGGCGAATTGCTTGTGGAATCTCCTTAGATGTCAGGCACAGTGTGACTCTTCCTATCTTTGCAGCAACAGGAAAACAGTCAACAAGAATCATTACCTCAGCTACGACAGAGCTGTTCAGTGGCTTCCATTCCTTCAGATCTGACAATCACAGAGTACAAAAGGTCCCTGCTCAGCATGGGGCAGCCATTCTGTACCTTTCCCCAAACACCTAGGAGTATTTCAGGCTTGATCCTGGTATAGTAGCTAAAATTCTCCTGCACACATGATAGTAATAGCCTTAAAAATGCCTCTTGCCCCTCCAAAAAGCTTTGGGTTCTTATTCACCAGGAATCCTTCCTTGGATTTTTTCTCCAACATGTGTATTAAGTTACAGCATCTTGGTGTTTTCCCATGGCAGAGTCTGTTACTATCTCCCTGCCACTGCTGCAAAAATCTGCAGCTCATCTATTCCAGCAGACATGATGTTATTTGTACCTGTGTAATGAAAAAGAAGAGTAACAGACGTTGCTTCTTGTCCATTTGATACGGACATATTTTTTTTGCAATAGGAAACTGAAAAGTCTGGAGGGAAAAAATCAAACCAGAATCAAATTCTGCTCACATGCACCCACATGTATTTGCAACCAAGTGAGTAATTTCTGATTTTAGTCAATGCATGCAGAGACATTTGGATATAAGTTGGCAACCCTGAAAAATCTCTCCCAAAAGACTGTGTATTTGGCAGGGAGCGTGCAATTAGTTGAGTGTTAAGAGATCATGTAAAGCACTGTCAGAAAAAGCTGCTTGCAATATACAACTAGTTCTACTGATATACAATCCCCAGGAATTAAAGTATTTATTTTTGAATAGTATTTGCTGCTCTCTCATCTATTCCCTAGACATTTATATACATAGACATAGAGATCACACTTGCAGCTATAGGGATTCCCCATTAGCACAAGATCATGAGAAAATACTTAACTAGAAGGAATCTTCTTTCCTTCTGTCTTCTACATGCTGCAGGATGGAAGAAGATACGTTAGGTAGATTCAATTTGCCATCCTAAAGCTTGTGGTTAGGAAGCATCTGCATACAGTTGGAAGATACAGTTCCATATGGAAAAAGAATAAATAAAAACATGAAATGTAACAGGCCAAGATTTCAGCTGGGTAAATCAGCATTTCTCCCTTAAACTCACTGGAACCGTGCCTATTTATATAATCTAAGAATCTAGACAGTTATCTGAGCTTGCCAGCTTACTGTAGGGATAAACATAGCTTTAACCAATTAAATGTTCATTAGGTGTAAGACGGAAAGGATAGCAGGAGCCAAAACTCAGAACCAGTCATCACTTATGCTCTTGTTCTTTTATCAAATGAAACATTAATATTTTGTGAAACATCTTTTTCTGCATGGGTAAGCATAAAGCCTACTGTAAATACTGGTTTAGATCTGCTGGGGAGTTATTTTATCTATGAATTTAGGAGGTTTTTTTGCCTTACTGGTATGTCAGCCTTCTTAGCATAGCACAGTTATCTCAGTATAAAAGTACCTTACACTTATCACTAAACTTACAGCAGTCAGAGATGTGATATTGATACCTTAATCTGTAAAACTACTTCATAATAGTTTCAAACTAACATACTGTGATACGAAATCACATGTATACAAGACCTAACCTGCAACCTACCTCTAACATTAATCTGACAGTGAACACCTGGAAATCAAAATAGACAGGAGCAGTTAGCCCAAAATGTAATTTCCACGTTATGCCTAGGAGACTGAAATTTACCCTAGTTTAAAGAAATAGGAAAAAGACTCATGCACCATAGATGTCTCATTTAAATCACAGTCAGATTCAGCACCATCTAGCCCTCCTCAGTCACCCTTGATTCATCCCCTGCAACTTAATGTTGGATTCTAACCACAAGGAATATAAACCAATCTACGCATGAAGTGTCAGCAATCCCTGACATCTACCCTTTTGTTGGTTTTATCACTTGAGGTAGTCTCCCCTTGTGTTGGAGCACTGCCATGATGACTAACACACAATCATATTTGCAAACTTGGACATGCACATGTTACAAGCTGTTCTTTAAAGGTGTCTAAGAGGGCATCTCATAATCCTGAAGCAAAACTCTTTCAAAAGGTATACAGCCAGAATGTGTGTGATGTTTTTTAAAAAGGTTTCAGGAAAGGTGACAGAAAGTAATAATAATATAGCTGATAATGCAAACTAAACAGACAAAGAAAAGAACTAGGCAAATATCTTCAAACAAACCCTTTTTTAAGATTGGTGCTCTCTTTTACCCATGTAATGTCTGTTTCAGCTCTTGGTTAGCTTTTGCCTAATGCTATGGCTCGAAAGCTTTTTTTTCACTATGACAGCCTAGCCTTCTCTCCCATGAGGATGGGTACAGCAGCCTGCTCATAACTCTGTGACACTTAATTGTAGTCATCACCCTTAGGCCATGGCTCTCACACTTGCAATGTCTGTCCTAAGAGATTTCTCACTTTTCTGGTTCAAAGATCTGCTTATAGATTTTCAAATATTTTGGGGTTGGAGGAAGACGAGAAGATTGCTTTTGTGAGCATCACGTTTCTGAAGGCAAGAAGAAACTCAGCCAATAAAGAAGGTATTAAAGCATTTCCTGAAGATGGGTGAAGTGAGAAGAACCTCTCTCTGTCTGAGGAATGAAGAAGGAAACCTAAGAGGACTTGTCAAGTCTTTAAGTCATTAATTTCTGTGGTTTCTCAACTAATAATGAAGTCTCATTATCAGCATATTTTGATCCAGCTACGCAGTCTCTCTGAAGTGATGACACAGTATTGTAGACCATTGCTATAGCAATGGCTATCCCAATCTTGAGCAATAGTACAGAGCAGATGTAAAAGCAGTACAGCAGGAACCAGCAGTACTGCCTCCAATACTACACACCGGGGTGTGTCTGCAGGTGTGTTCTCTTCTATTGCAACAGGATCAAACAGCAAAGTAGCAGCATCACTACTGAATGAAAAGGGGCTTACAGAGCTCTCACTGCACCATGAATAGCAGCTGTTAGAATGGGAGGCCTATTTTTCCTCGTATATCTTATTTTTTCCTATGATCTTTGTCATTCAATACATAAGATGACTTATTTTTACAATATCTTGTTGATATGAGAGATATTAAGTCTGGAAGTATTAATTAATTTAAGCTTTGAGACATGGAAAGGCTGATTTTTTTTCAGAGTAGTTTTTATAAACTAAGCTGTTAAGTTATTATAAAGTATAAATTGCTCTGCACTTCTGCAAATCAGACTTAAGAGTCTCTGGTTAGATGTGGACTGGAGACAAAATAAATGAACTAGCTCTTCTGAAAAATATAGTTTAAATGTTTGCACTGGGATTCCATTCTGCAGCTGAATTCAGCTCCCCAGGACAGCTTCCTTAACTGAGAAACCATCTTCCCTCTTTCTGCAAGCTTGCGATTAAACACACTTTAAATTCTTCATTAATTCTTCTTCCCCTGGTCCCACTGACTCCAGGTGCCAGTCTCCTTATCCTGATAATTCCAGTCTTATCAAGATCTTTATGCAATTAAAACTCTCCAGGGTCTTCATTCTCCATCTCACCTTGGCACTTCTGCTTTCTCCTCATACTCTGTACCTACTTCCTTCTCTAGTTTCCAGTATTCTCTTTGTCTAGATGGAGCAGGTGAAAGGATAGTTCAACCAGATCCAGACTAGGTGAGAGATTCGGGTATTCATACTTTCATAAATCTATAGAGACTTTGGATGATAAACTCTAGCAAGTTTCTGCTGAATGTGTGTGAACTGCAATAACTCCAGTGCTTTTATCTTCAATAACTTAATGTGAGTTTTCAAAGGAAAAGCAAAAAGCACATGCACAATAGGAAGAACGTCCTCCTGCCAAATTTCAAGTTCTCACTCCAACGTATAAAGTCGCTAGAGTGTTTCAAAGTAAATCTTATCAGATTTCTTGGCAGAGGATCGTATTATGGGTGATGTTGGTCACCTTTAATAATAGGTTGCGATACCAGCTCTGCCTATGATGCAAGCTTTTGAAACCATAGACTAAGTTATATTCCTGGAGGCATATCTGCAGCTTTTATCTACATCTGTGGTGGCCACACGTATGCATCTAAAGACAATTTTTGTCTTTCAAATTGAAGTCAGGATTCCAGTTTGCTTTTGCTTAACTTTGTAATCTGGCTCTAACATCCCCAAATGATATCTCTCCACATTATCAATGAGGTCTGATCAGCTCATGGCAGCTGCAATATAATTGTGACAGAGAAAATCTTTCCCTTTTGAAGTGTCTGTCCTTTCTGCTTTGCTCATTTTCTGCTTGGAGTAATTTCCTCCACCGTTCAAGCACCGTGGAAGTTGTAATTGACAAATGGGAGAACTAATCTGGTTATTAGCGGAAGCATGGACTTTTCAGCAGTTTCCCAGGGTGAGCTGTAGAAAGAGCTTTCTTACTAGGGAAAATACTGACCTGGGCGTTGTCAAACCTCTTGCAGAGACAAGTCAGGTGATTCTCTTATCACATATGAAACAAAAGTAATTATTTTAATCCAAAGTAATTTAAAGGAAAGAGAAAAAAAGGCTTCCTACCAAAGATTTAATAGCAGAATTCATATTAAGGGCTTTAAACATGGACTTAAGTTCACTCAGATGGAAAATTATTACATGAAACATGCATGAAAATTGAGGTTGCTCGCAGTTTACTATTAACTTTTGAAATCTAGGCAGTTAAGGAACAGTTTGAATGTCTGGGATTTCAGGAAAGGTGACATTTTATAAGGAGTAGAAAAACAGGCTAAATGCTGTTCTCAGAGTAAAATTCACAGCTGTAAAATGTTTCTGTATCTCCTAAAATAAAGATAGGCTGGCATACACAGGCTTGGCTTTCACTCTACATAATGACCAACTCCTCTTTCAATGGGGCTTGGAAGCAAAGTCTGCAGCAGAATAAATGCCAGTATATTTTGCTATAGATTTCCTGTATATGTATTTTCATGCACCCTTTCAGCTGGCTAACAGTCCAAATGTACTGTAAAATCCAGAATTAAGTGTAAGAACATTAGTTTATAAAGTCATTACAAATGGATTGATTTCTGTCATACAAACAATTTATAATAATCACTAATGTCTTCCAACCTAAATCCTAGTTTCCTTATTGACCATTCTAATGAATAAAGTTCAGTGCTACAAATACAAGTATCACTCAACAGCCAAGTGCCTTGTTCTGTCTTCTGTAACAACCAGTAATGATATTTTGAATCTGGTCCTGACAATATCAGGTTTCTTCTCAAACCCTCTATTACTTACAGAAGAAGTCAGAGAATTATTTTCAAGGATAAAAAAGAATTTTTTAAAGTTGATGAATATGTACATAATGAAAGACAGCTGAACTTGCACTGACCCAAAGAAAGGATGTTTCCAGCAAACTGACAAGCCTGCAGAGGTACCATTAGTGTTGCAAGTTATGCACATGTAGAGTGAGGAAAATGGACTCCAATTAATGTGTTTATAGAGGAAAATGCTGCTTCCAGTATACTGTTCCCCAGCTGAGCTGAGAGTGACTTCCCAAGATAAGACCCTGCTGTTACTCAGCTTCTAAATAAGCTAAGAGAAGATTGGGCGATGGGAGGTTCAGATGGCAAAGTGAATTTGCCTTGGTGAATTTGAAGTGCTTACATTGCAGTCTGCAATTCAGCCGTTTACCTGGTTTCTGGGTGCTTTTTTATTTACTGTCAATTTAACAAACCTTGTCCTCTGTTGATAAGGAGTCTTCATGCTCAGCTTAGTCCACCAATTTCCTCTCTGCTGCCCCAAGCTTTTATAATGTCACATTTATTTTGGTGACTACAATATATTTGTTTGTAAGCCCTCACACTGGGCAGCAGTGCATGTTAATTCATTGAGCCTGACAGAATGTAAAATTACAACACAACAATAAGAATGTTGTCCCTGTACTGATATATAATTAAAGCACGGTCATCCAGGGAAACTTGAGTTCCTTTCTTCAGGGAAACCTTTTGTAATTCAGAGCAGCTAAAACCACTAGTTATTCAAGTAGGTTAGTTCCCTCTCCAGTATCTTCTCTTAGATAGATATCTTGTGGAGGATCTCTGATGTGGGCAAATAGTATGATCTGCATCTATTCCACCTCAGGCTCTGATTTCACAAGCTTAACAAAGCTGGACTGACTCCATACTGGATTAACAGACTTCTAGCAAAACCAACCTGTGCTACAGGAAATATGGTGACATAACAAGTTCAGCTTGGTCTTGATCACATACAGTCATCAGAGCATTCATTGGCACTTTCAGTAGGAACAGAGATGCTGTGCAGTCTTCTGAGTGAATTTTCTTGGATTCTGTTTATCAACATGGATGAAGTTACCCTGTGCCTGCTTAAAGCTTCCTTGTAGCTTCATTTAGACAAACTGTTCTTTCTCATTCCCTGCCCTGGGTTCCTATGGCTGGATAAGCTTAAGTAGCTGTCATGCCTTTTCTAAAGCACGGATTAAGAAGTATATGAAATTATTTGTAAAAGATAAATAAGAAAAGTATACAAACAAATTTAAATTTGACTCCTTCTTTATTTCTAAAAGCAAATCACCTCATTCACAAAGAAGTCAAAATAAATATGAATGGGAGAGACCCCTTTGTTGAGAACAGTAGTATGAGCTGGTGGTTAGGCTGTGGGCTTTTGTCAGCTAAAAGCACATTTTGTTATATCTCACTTCCACTGCAGGGTTGTTGAAGGCATGGAGCCAACAGTCAGAAGGGTAAAGTCCCACTGAGTGTATATAGATGATTTCAGCAGTAGGAACATAGAGGTTGCAGCCACCTCATCTTCTAGCAAGGGACTGTGTTCATTTATGAGATTCACTTCATGTGCGCGTGAAGCACAAAGGATATATGCTACTTAAATTCCAAAATCCATGATGTGTATTAGGGCTTGTCCCAGCATGCCGCAGAAGAGGTAAAAGTCTGCAGTACTTTGCTGACATGGGTTGGGAACTGACAGAGTGATTAGGAATGGCTAATTTTTTTTTTCTTTTTTTTTTTTTTTTTCAAAAACACAAACTTGGTTCTAATCTTATGGTAACAGAATCCTAGTTATAAGGAATCTGCTGCTCCCAGCCTCTACTTGTTACCATTCTGTCCCATCTTCTTGGAGCCTGTGTTTGCTGACCATAATTACTTTGCCTGCACAAGCCCATACAAAGCTGTGGAAGCAGACAAAATGATGGCTGCGTGAAGCAGAGGTGGAATACCACATATCCTGGCTTGTGATATACCTGGAGACTGGGGGGACAAATGATCCAAGGGAAAACTAGCTTCCCCCACTGACATTTTTTTTATAGCTTAGTATTCCCTTTTTTTTAATTGTATAGTAAGCTGGGTAAAGATTTTACCTGATATGAATACAGCGACTTTGATTTACACTGGAGCACCAAGCTATAACAGTGAAGTTTCAGGGAGTAAAGAGTGAGGAGAAAATAGAAGTAGTTCATGGGGTCTCACATATTTTAGAAAAACAGAAACTTCTCAGAGTGTCAGAGCCGTTCCCCTTTCTTTGCTCTTGACTCTTCAAATTTTTCCTTTTGCATCAAAATAGACTATTTGTTTATTACAGTAGGAACTAATATTTTCCCTGTAGCCAGTTAAAAGAAATACATCCTCTTTGTGGCTTTGAAAATCCCTACAGGATTATGAATGAATACTTCAAGAGGGTATTATAAATTCAGACATGTCTATTGGGCTTTCAAGTATCACAGCAGGAGCTTCTTACTGAGGCAACCTGAGGGTAAAGGCTTTCCCACCTTTCCAAAGTAACTCCTCCTACAAAATTTTCTTAGGCTGAAGCTAAAAAAAACCCACCACCCTACCTAGCTGAGCTTCTTAGAGCTACTTCATTCTAAGCAGAACTGAATATAGATATAATTTAGTACAATCACATACCCAGACATTACTCTGAAGCCTGCTCAGTTTTCCTGCCACATGCAGTATTTTGCACACTCTTTAATGGTAAGTTTTTGTTTGAAACCAATGTGCTTTCTCTCTTAAAGTCGAAGCAGGTTAGTTAAAAAACTTGTTTTCCAGCATGTGCTGTCCTAGATGTGCTATGAGCACCTGTTATTATCTCCTCCAAATTCCACTGTTGCTCCTACTTGCCAACTGGCAGCGTCACCGCATTGTGACAGTGATTACAAAGCAGGATTAGACATAGCCCCTTTCTCCCATCCCCTGCTGCGAGTGCTGAACCAGCAACTTTGCCATGTTTTGATCAGATGCGTTCATCACTGACATATAAATCAGGGACAGTACTAAAGGGAGAGGGGAGGAATCAGCAACAAAGAGGCAAAATCAAGGGCAAATTGGAAGGAAAAAATAGGACTAAAGAGAGTTTAAAAAGCACGTAGCTTTGGATCTATATATACTTATTTCTAAAGGGGATGAGGGGTGTTGCAACTTCCAAAAGAATTCATGCATTTTCGGGTTTTTGAATGCACATCGCCCCAGTAAAAAGCCTCCAGTGGGCTGAGCCTCAGAATGAACTGCAAGATGAAAATTATCTTTAGCTGGAAATTGAAGGGCAGTTGTCAATAAGTCCTGTCAGACAGTCTTTGAAATTTAAGAACCACCTGCAGCAACTGGTGTAGGTGGTACTCGTAACACTACGTGTGATGCTGAATTAATGTCTCAGCAGATGTTGTGCATGGGTGTAACTTCTTCATAAAGATTCACAGAAAGGCTTAAAGACACAAATACTTTATCTTCATGGATGTCAGCTAAATATACAAGACAATATCAAGAAAAAAGTCAAAGAGGATGGTGATCTTCCATGGATTTTTCTTCATCTGTTAGGTATCAGAAAAGAAAAGCTGGTGTCAAGGTGCTCCAACATTGTAGCAATGCAGTAAGATTTGAGATTGGCCACTATTCTTACAACATACAGGACACAGAGCACAAAGATGAGGAAACATGTTGTATTTGACCATGTCTAGAGCCTAAGTGTGTATTCCCAACACACTGCTACCATTTTTGTGAAAGTAGCTGCTATTAAAGAAATTAGCTTTCGAAAGAAGTATTTGGAGTAAGAGGCATGAAGAAAACTTCCAAAACAAGACATACTCATTCTTGCACTATATTGCTATGTTATTTGCCACAATGCAGTTGTAATTAAATCTAAGTATCTGTAGAAGTGTTGATTGTCTAAACCATCACTTTACAATGCAAAATCCCATGGGTGCAGAAGAAAAACATGCATAAATACTAATGCAAACTAATACACACACACAGTCTTCCAAATTCTTGCACGTATACTCAACTTTAAATATGTATGAAATTTCTCTCAAGGCTCCTGCAGAACTGTTTAAAGCTTAAATATATACGAAGGCATGTTTGCAGGACAGTAGTCTAAGACACAGTCACTCCTCAAATACTTTACAGTACAATCTGTGACTGAACTTTGGAAAAGTGTCAGAGAGAAACCATGAATATTGTCTGACATGATTTAAAATCAGCACAGCGAAATGACAACAAAAACTGATTTCATCCAAGCTTAACTAGTAGGCAAAAGCCTTCTCTCAGTTGTTCCATTTCACAGTGAATTCCTTGGTCTGAATGCAAGAATTCTACATTTCCACTGGTGAAACTGAAGACCAGCTTTGTTCTTTGCTCTCTGTCTTGCTTATTAAATCTGCTAATTTGTATTTATAACTATAAATACAGAGATCACTCTAGGTCAAGCACCTTCTAAAATTCTCTAGTGTAGACTCATCCAGTACAATATATCTCTTGGTTTTAGTTGGCAAATATAACAGAAACAAGAACTAAAGCAATGAGATCTGACGCACTTGAAAAAAACAAGATTGTTATCTCCATTTTTCAATTGCTATTAGTGAGAAAAAGTAGCCAGTGATATGTAGGTCATCATCAGTAGCTGCTTTGGTAGTCTGAGAACAGTTTAAAGGAAGGAAGAGGTTTCTCTTTGTGTTCGAATAAGTTACTCTATATCCATGAAGTAGCTATGTCTCACCCCCAAAGGGAGAAGCATTATCAGCAAATGAATGAACAGGGCATTCTGTGTTATGCCAGTAGCACTGTCTTTGAAAACAAGGGAGAGGAGAAAAGTAGATTCAGTGTGGCTTTTATTTTCCTGTCTGCCATTGTAATGGAGCTCTTCCATTAACTCGTTCTGTCAGGTTGAATTGAAAGTGACAATTAATAACTTACACCAGCATCTGCTTGCACTTGATGCAATAGCAATAGAGCTCTGCAGTGTCCTCACAGTGTGTGGAGAGACTTGGTCTGTGGGAAGAGGTAGTAGCTAATACTATTAGAGTATTAGATACAGCTGGAGGAAAAATATGGATCTGCTCTTGGGCTAACAAGCTCTCCTTAGGATGCCTGGAAACTCCAGTTGCTACTGATGTACCAGTAAAATCTGATTAATATAAATATTCTGCCTCAACTAAGTTATCAGCAGTTCAGTTTCTTACTGATACCACTCCACTCAATTAAACTGCACCAAGTTTTCCCAGCAGATAGAAGCTAGATCTGAGATAGAAAAGTAATGAATATTTTTATTTTACAGCCATATTCAATGACTGATCCAGATTATAGCCTCCTCTGCAGTGTGGGAATTCAGCAACTCAGATCAGTGACAGGGAAAACTCCACTTCAGCCCATGTGGTGGTACTATTACTACAGTGTGACTGTGCCAAACAGTTTGAGAAGGTCTGGGTCCTGGACAGGCATGCCATCTGGCAGTGAGCATTTAAATCTTGTCCTAATTATCTTTCTAATCCCTTAGATAATTTATAACATCACCACTGTATATTATACTATCTCCTTGAATGTGTTCTAACGTAGAAAAGATTACGTTAGCCAATACATTGCTCTACCTGACCTAGCTGTGCAAGCAAAACTTCCGCACTGCTCTAAAATTTGCACCTTTAGACCTTCCAGTGCTCAAGTCATAGTAACAAATCTGTAAGTGGTTTCAAAACATGCATGGATTAAATCATTACCTACCATTGCATAATGAGATATATCACACCCCTCAACCAAATTGTTTAGGCGTCCCTTAGCATTTGCTCTTATCATTACACTTTCAGCAATTTTCAAACATCAGAGACTGATGGTGCCAAATTTTGCTTTGTCCTTCCATCAGCGTGCAGCACAGCAGGTTTCGGGGCACTCACTTTATTCCCTCTGTCAGGTAAGACAAATTCTGCCTTTAATTGTAGCCTACTCTAAATGAACACTGTCTGGAGTGCTGACATCTCCCAGGATTGCTACAGTGACCGTCTCACAAACCTTTTCGCTGGGTTTTTTCACGTTGTCATGTTGCCATTTTTTTGTGATGTGATTTATAGTATTTCCCTTTCATCTTCACCTGTGCCCTTTTCTGAATGGAGTACATGGTAAAAAACCCTCAAAAGTGGGACATATTTTCCCAGTGATAATCTTTACTGATTCACTTTCTTTCCTCCCTTTTCCATCCCTCCCCTTACTTCCCTAGATTCTTTTGCAGTGGCCTAGATTTAACATCCTTTTACACCTTATTCTTGTAGCTGCAAAGCCCTGTTAATATAATATTGTACTAGTCAGAAGAACTTATTTAGGGCAGGGACAGTCTCTTTGGTCTATGTTAGCACACAGATGTCCTGAGCCAGAACTGAAACTCAGAGGTACTGCTGCTATATGAATTGTAGCAGAAGAGCTAAATATATTTGTATCTATATATCTGTAACTGTATAGAGCTCGGAGAATATAAATATATCTAAAATTTGAATGAAAGCTATTCTCTTTACTCACTTTATTTTTGATCCATAACGACCCTACTCTCCCTTATTTTTTCAGAGTTTACCTACTTCCTTACTTGCCCTTCTACTACCCATAACCTCAACCTTTTTATTTCCTTAAAATTCTTGTTCCTGAATTATTGGTACATTGTTCACAGCTACTCACCGTAGCAGAAGGTAACAATGGTAATGATCTGTTGAAACAACTCTTTAACAGTCAGCTAAAGATCCCAGTGTACCAAAGTAGCCTAGATGGGACGATGCAGAAACGTACCAGTATACAGCCATGCATGACTCTGTATTACTATTCCACTGGCCACAAAAGAGATTTCTGGTTTCCCTTCCAACAGCTGCTCATTTCTGCATGTTCGTCACAGATTACCATCTGTTCCATTTTGCTGATTCAGTGTTTGGATGGTTGTGCTCTATACGAGACCTTGTAGGAGTTTTGAAAGCAAAACCAACAAAAAATGAACCTTGCTTCTACTTTTCCCCCAGTTACTATTTTTAAACCAGAAAATGTCACCATTCTGCTTTGGGACGCAACCAAAATAAAGTACTAATTCAGAATAAAAGAATAAAGGAGTCAAGAAAAAGAAGGAATAAGGACTTCTTCAATCTGTTCTAATAGGACACAGAACCATAGGCTAACAGTATGTGGAGGCGAAGAAAAAGAAAGCCTTGTTTGAAGACCTTGCAAGTAACTCAAGAGCTGCTGTTCCCTTCCCCTCAATCAAGTGACCGTATCATCAAAGGGCTTTTTGCATCCACAGCACCCAACAAACTAGCTTGAAAGTGTCAGGAATTTAGATAGCATCTTCTTCTTGGATTTTGAATGGAGCCTGCTGGATGTGATACTAAGCTTTGTTCCCTGGTAAGCTATAAAGATCCTTTTCTCTGTGTAAGTGCGTGTGTGTGAGACAGAGTGGCTGTGTCAGAATGGATGATCTCAGCTTCTTGAGTGGCTTTAATTGTATAGGCTAATCATCCCATACAGGCTGGTTTCATTTATTCTGTCTGTGACACAGTAAGCCTCTATGTAGCACAAACAATACAAGAATAAATAAACCCAAATATTAATCATTCCTGGCAGCGTAACTGTTGAGTGTTGCAGGGGACCTATGTGAAAATGCTGACAAGCAATGCAGGGAGGGTTGGAAAGAGACATATGTCTCCATTGGTATCAATTCTCTATGCTAAAAGATTTTGGACAAAGGAACATTTAAGCCTTAGAGCTTATATACCTGAAAAACATCTGATTCATATTTGAAATGGGATGGACTGGGCAGGCACTCAGGACCTTCAGAATATTTTGCAAGGAGAGAATAGTCCTGTCCCAGATTCAGAGTATGATCACAAAACCTAAGATTAATCTCCTTGGGGGACTCAGACTTCCTGTATCAGAGTGGGTAATTCATGAATCACTTTCCAAGTCCTTTACAGTGTTATAAGCAGAAAACCTCTTGAACCTCTGCTGTCAGAATGGTCCATTCGCTTATTCTCTCACCCAGGCTGCATGTGTGAAATACATGTTTCTGCATGACAGCAAGGACTTCTTGGCAGGCATATCACACATGCCTGAATATGTAAATTGCTGACTATTATTAGAATGATTTAGGAAACAGATTAATCAAAACTGTTTAAAGGGATGTTTGCCAATAAGGATCAGAAACCTGTTAAACCATCCGTACAAACACAGCCATTTTGAGCCTCTGCCATTTGCCATCTGGATCCAGCTCGAGACCCCTCACCTCTCCAAACAGTCATAGAAATTTATTCTCCCTCCTTTAGGCACAACCCAGATGTGCAGCTTCTCTTCCTGGGCAGCAGGAGGAGGTAGGGCTCAAAGACATTCATCTTCAGTGGTATCTATCCCACTGTACTTATGGTTTGCATGCTTGCACTTGTCTCTCTCGCTGTATAGCTGAGCAGAGACTGTTCTGCCTATGGTGCAGTGGAGGTTAATACAACTTCTTCCATGAACAGAAACATATTTTACCTCTAAATAGCTGAAACTACCCCGTCTTCATCAGAATTGCATGAAAAGTAAAACTTTTTCTTCCAACAGTGAAGCAAAGTTTGAGAGTTCATAGGCTATATTATGGCAACCCTAAGATTTTCTAACTTTTTCTGATTTTAACTCAGAGGTTGAAATAATAGAATTTCTTTGCATTAATAACCTTATTTTAACTAAAGGAAAAAATGAAATGAAATCACATGTGCTTAATCATGTTAGTATTTAAATTGTTTTAATCAGACTTTGAAGTTCATGTATAGCTTAGGTGAAAGGGATAAAAGATGGCCACGTCTCCATTTTTGTGGGCTTGCTTCTAATTCTTTAATTTAGACCATGGCCAGGCTAACACAGAAGCAGGTGTGTTTACATTGTAACAGCTGCTCTTTGGTAACAATGCTGACTTTAATGTTAATAAGAGCTTGGAATTTGTTGAATATTGAAAAGTACAGATAAATTATCAAATTACTCTAAAGGTCTACATTATCTGTCCCTTACTTTTTTATTTGTTACCCTTCTTGATTTTTTCTTCTGATGTTAATGTTCTCATGGGGGGGGGGGGGGGGGGGGAGGGGAGAAAGCAACAGCAAAACTTACATTTTTCTGTCTTATGTTTTCCCCTTTTTTCCAGAATGAACAAAAGCAATCCCCATGTCTGTCTCCATATTGCATCCCCCCATCACCAGGGACAACACCTCTAGGTAAAAACAACTTCAACACTTGCAATACCTCCAGTGATCCTCCCACTACTGAACCAAGCCATGCCTTAAATCCCGTTCCATAATACACTCTATTTTCTCTCATTGCCTTTATGATTCCCCACAACAGCTTTCTCCCACATTCCCCAGCTACTTTTGTTTGCTCTCCTGGATGAGCAAGAAATAGAAAAAGCTCTGACAGGCATGTGTCTACATTTGCACTGGTTAAGGAACTGCTAGGTATGTGCTGCCAGGCCATGAGTTATGCCCGCACTACTGGGCTGCCTAAACTGAGCGTATGAGAGCAGAGCCTTCCCTGCCTTCTACTCTCTGACTGCTGAACTCCTGAAACTTACATGTAAGTTCTCCAGATCTTCACCCTTATTTTAAAGCTAAAAGAAATATAGAGGGAACAGATAAATGTGAATATATCATCCATATTTCCTCAGTATAACAGGTTAGATATGGGCCTGAAACAGTTTTGTCTACCCTTTAACACTTACAATTAGAATGGCCAAATTCTTGCCATATAATAGCTTTTCTGTCTCTTCTATGTATTTATATGGTCTCTATTACCATAGTAACAGGATCCTTAGATCCTTTAGTGAATGTGATTCCCCTTGTCTCCCTCCAGTGAAGATGAACAGTACTGTCATCCCAACTTTAAATGTAGGAATTGGGCCAGAGAGAAACTAAGGCCTTAGAACAGAAAGTAGGGTCTAAGCAAAGGGGCATATGCATTGCAACGCACACACTTCATTGGGTGTAAAACCTCAAAAACCTGTCTTGTGATGTGGTTCCCCTCAGCAAACACCATCTCAAAAAGAACATCACTATCTGCTCTGCCAAATTAATGCTGAAGAACAAACGCAGAGCAAAACTGTAAAGGTAATCAGATCAGGTCCTGGTTTTGGTTTCTTGCTCCCCTTCTCACCCTCCTTTCTTTCCTGTTCCATTTCTATATTTTTCTGCTCTTTTCTCTATTTTTCCCCTTCTCTTATTAAACCAGCTATTAAAAGGAGGTATTTCCTCTCTATAGCACTTGAGAAAGAGCTTGTTTCAATAGAGCTTGACTCAGAGCCTTCCAGCTCACATCTGTGGCTCCACAAAGGCAGGATATACTTCCCATTAGTTGTTTACTTGAATTGTTTTAGGCTCATAGTAAATTAGTGTCTCTCCCTTGATTATGCAGCTCTTTATTCAGAATGTCTAGCCTTCCACCTTAAGTGACTGTATTGACTATGCTCTGTAGAAAAGTTTATACCTTGAAAAACAAAAAAGGCATCCAGTTTTGATTAAGTGGGCAAAGGTTTTCATTGTGCAGTCTCTCCACAAGCTTCTGATGCACCTGACTGTTATTACAGATATAGATAAGTAAACAAAATATCTTTCTTCTGTTAAGAGGTTTAGCTGTGTAATCAAAAGTAATTCCGTACCTGTTTAGCCTTGGTACTGGCTAACAAGAGGCAGATTCCACGCCCTAGTGGAAGAAAGATCAAAGGCTCTTTTGGCATTAATGAATGCTAAGTAAAAACCCCAAATATTTAATCAAGAGGGAACAAAACCTCAAGACTCATGCAGCTGCGAGCATTTTTACAAATTTTCATAGTTTATGTTTGAATCATATCTAAGGGTTAGTTACCATATAGATGAACACGATTAAAGTCAGGTGACAAAGGGTGGGATTTTCAAAGCATTTTTAAAACTGCCATGGAGTTGAATGGGGCCTAGGCTGGGACAATAGGGGAAGAGCTATTACAGGCTGTCACTTCTGAAAACATTTAATGTGATGGAGTGTGATTATGACTCAGAAACACAACAAATGCTTTAGGGGGAGGCAAAAAGGAAAGGATGCACCTGACTGGTTTTGTCAGGCTGCTTACAAGTGATACAATAATTCCTTCCCACCCAAAGTGATAATCAGCTGATAACCTGAAGCAGAAGATTTGATTCATCAGCTTACTAAACACAAGTCTAGTTGTCACACAATTATCCTAAATAATTATAATAAGGTATTATTTTCATTGCAGTTATGGTAGGGAGCCTTGGTGATGGATCAGAATCCACTTTGCAAAGCCTGAACACATACAAGAGAACTAAGGGTTCCTTCCTCAGAGAGTTTATGGAAGAAGATGGGCAGGAAAAACACATGGAATCTGGCCACTGATATTGGGCAGCACAACAAGAAGCAATCATATTACAACAGACATTTAACCAATGCTATTTCTATATAGATATCATAGCAGAGTAAACATTTTAAAAGGCATTACAGGGATTAGAGTGCAATTACTTAGGAGATGTTTAAGAGGTGCTCCACCTGTACACAGAGGTAATACAAAAAAAGCAAAGAGGCTTAACTGAAAAATAATAATTAAGTGATAAAGGTGACATCAAAAGGAGTAGTTGTGGATATGATACCTAGCTAGTGTGTGAAAGATATTAGGTAATGTAATCCACAGAGTGTCTTGTAAGTATTTGAACTGGTGGAGAAGGGGCATCTTGAAAAGGCAAGCCACAAGCAGATCATGCCACAGCACACTCCAACCAAGAAATCAGGAAGATAATCTCTGCAGTAATGTGTTGATTATAAAATTGAGATACGATGGGATTCATTGGTATGGGCAGAAAGAGTTTATACCTACTAAGGTAAAATATAAGGAATCTGCATTTCACCCATATACACAGGGAAGAAAAGGATTTTAGATGTGTTCTGCAAGCTGAAAATCAAGCCTTTCCATGCAACTTAGATGTGATGATTTATGGAGAAAAAAAAAAAAAGGCAAAAGTAGAGTTCAGGTTGTATACCCAAGTGTTGGTAAGGATGACAAAAAGAAAGGACACATCAAAGATTATAAGCGACTGTTGTCAGAAAGAAGCGTTGAGATTTTAACTTGGATAAGAGGGAAGTTTCCTTGGTATGAGCTAAAAAGAAAAAGAAAACCAAAATTAGCATTCTGGTTAAAAAAAACCCCAACAAAACAACAAAACAAACAACAAACAAATAACAAATGCCACCCCCCCCCTCCCCCCCCAAATTAAATCAATACTCCAGTTTAAAATGAAAAAAAGAGGGAGGAAATGAAACAGCTCAGAATTTCTGTTTTGGCCACCTAAGTAACATCAGAGCTTTCATCTTTTTGCCCATCACAGGACAATTGTTTATGTCTGCGCAAAATCATTAATTGCAAAAGAACCTTTCAAGTGTTGATGAGATCAATCTAATACAGGGCTATTACTAAAGGTATAATCTTGCATATGAGGCTTTAATTACAGTGATGATGTACAATCCTGCTTAGCCCTGACAGTCCAAGTTGAATGTGGAGGACTGGCAGTTTATAAAGCAATATTTAACTGTGCAACTGGTGTGTTTACTGTGGAAATCAATGAGCCAGAAAAAAAAAAAAAAAGCAGATTCTATGCAATTTGTAAGTGTCTACCTTCAAAGTAAAATACATGAAAAATTAATTCAAATATTTTGGAGTGAAAAGTTCACATGATGAAATTTGGGGAATCTCCTACAAAATCAATGAAGCTTTGCATCAGGGTTTTTTGGGATTTTTTTATATGGTTGAAAACCAATGTTATTTATGTGGACTATGTAATGCTACATTAGTTGAGAAATCACCTGGCAGATGGAATTTTAATGTGGTTGAAAGCAACAAAAATTGAACTGCTAGAAAAATCTTCTTCACCATATACTTATGTGAAGTACTCAGCTTCTTAGAACAGAACATAGATCATGTTGAGTATTTTTATTATTCATTATTAAGAATGATGAAAAGAAGAGACATTACTCTCTTAATCCATCAAAGCCCAAAAGGAATCTATGTCATACAGAAAGTGATATTCCCTAGAATGAGGTCAATGTATATTCTTGGAGATCCAGAAAATACACTATGCAGCACATGATTCTGTGCAGGAAATGATCTATAAAATTGCAGAAGCGGAAAAAAATCTCATGAAAGGAAGAACATGGGCCAAAGTTTCACCAGTATTTTAGGGATCTGGAGGATTGTATACACAGTTCAAAATTTTCAAAGAAAAGAAATGTAAACATTCTTCTTGTATCTACAAATGCTTATATCTGAATTTTTAACTGGGGCAATTATCCACTAAATTACCTGCCTGCATATGTAGCTAGGTAATAAACGTACTTCAATTTGCATTTTTGTGGTACTGACAGCTTTCGTAATTGTGTCCTGTACTTTCACTGAGATCTAGTAATTAAATCAAAGGACAGAGGGCCTAGAGGTTTCTGGATCCTTATATCGGCTGAGTCACCTGTTGATTCTGTTGTGTCACAAGGTAATGCCTCAGTAGGCAGTCAAATGGAATTAGTCATTCTCTCTTAGGAACTAGCCATCTGCAGAATGACTGTCATATTTACAAATATCAGAAAGGATGGAATTCTGAAGATTTCTGCTGTAAGACAAAACTTAGTATTGACTCAGAATCTCTCCCCCTCTCTATTAAATTCTAGGTCATCAGAGTTTAAAACCAACATATTATATCTGCAAAATACCTCTTTTTAATACAAAGATAAAGAGATCAATTGTTTAGTTTCATAGCAGTGAAAATATCAGTATTTGTTTCCAATAGTTTTTTTCTTTCTCATAGGAGCTTGTTTCTAGAAAAGAGCATCTGACTCATCAAGTCAAGGATCCCTCAGTCAGAGGCCACCATGCAAGAGATGTTTGTCCAGCAGGGTCCACAAAATTGGTGCTACCTACACTTCACAGACCCTTCCCACCATCACATAGTGAAGTTTAGACCTGAAGTAAAAGACTGGAAAACTCAATAATAATCACTATTAGGGGACAGAAAAGATGAAGTATATCACCAGTGATTTATGTCTCTGCTGAGCACTGCATTTGTTGGATGACTCTAGCAAGTGTCTGTTGCACACTACAGGAGAAAGAAGAAAAAAAAAAAAAAATCTAAAATAGTCAATGATCTTTGCCAGTCTGACCTGAGAAAAAAATCCTTCTTTTCTGACCCCAAATCAGGGAATCAGCCTAACTCTGGGTGTGTGAGGAAGACTCACCAGCCAGGCATTTGTAAGAGTTTAATACCGCTTGCCAAATCCACCCTCAAGCTGTGGCCAACCTCCAGTGCTTCAGAGAAAGATAGAAAAGGGGGTTTAGAAGCAAGATGCAAAAATAAATCTTGGGCTTTCCAAAGACCTTAGTTGTGTTGAAGTAGAATTTAAAAAAAAAAAAAAAAAGTAAAAAATAGAGTGCACATTGTACACCCTGAGGATGACAGTATTTCCACTCCATTCCATTTTCAGAAAAAGAAAGAAAGGACCAGAGCTTTTAGGCAAACTACTGTCAGAAAGATGTAAATAGAGTTTGGTTTGGATAGGAGGGGAATATCTTTTATAAAAGCTAAAAAGAAAAACAAAAATTAGCAAAACAACAAACAGAAATATTCATGGTTTTAAAATAGTCAGAACAGCCCAAATTAAAAAGTAATAATAACCAAATAATGTGTTTTCCAGTGAGTTTTGATTACCCCTGAGGAAAAAAAAGTAGTCAAATTATTCATTGGAATGGAAAATATCCTTTCTGTCTCTTACAGTTTGCTACTAAGAAATCCAGATACCATGGTGTTTGTAAAAAATAAACATGAAATGAAGCAGCGTTCCAGCAGCTTTCCAAATCCATTGAAGATAGGTGCAAATCAAACACTTAAAAACACCAGGTGAGATATCTACCTCAAGATTCCTTCCTAAGCTCTGATCTCTTCCATACACTTCCATACACAGCTCATTTAATTTTACCTCTTCGTTAGCTTCAGAGCTTCACAATGGAAAACAATGCCTGCTTTTTAACAGACTTAACTAGGAAAAGAAGTTATGAGAAAGGGCACATACACAGTTTATAAGAGTGCTTTCAAAGGCTATTCTCAGCTGTCTATGCATCTATGTATGTCGTTGGAGCTGATGGGATTACTTCTCAATGCTATTGTTATCAGAAAGAACAGAATCTGTCCCATCAACTTGAAAATATATGATCATTCTGTATTGTTCATTATTGATTAAAGCTTTGCCAAGAGCTGATTTGCCTTGATTTACTCAAGGTGATGCCTTTCATCTCAAAAACTAGGTATTCAAAGTAGAAATTGGCACTCACTTCTGATAAATGATATGGCCCACCTAAAACTGAAATTGCTCTCTTAAAGCCTGTAGCTCACCAGAGGAACTCTTTAGCAGTCGAGTTCCTAGCTTAGCTAGGAATCCAGCCTTGTGTCTTCCGCAGCACTCTCCTTTTTTTAACCCGTTCCTTTCACAGAATCACACAGAATGTTGGGGATTGGAAGGGACCTCAAAAGATCATCTAGTCCAATCCCCCTGCTGGAGCAGGAACCTAAATGAGATCACACAGGAAGGCGTCCAGGCAGGTCTTGAATATCTCCAGAGCAGGAGACTCCGCAACTTCCCTGGGCAGCCTGTTCCAGTGCTCCTTTGTTAGTAGGGCACAATGTACTGGAAAAAGAAAAGGCAGACAAGTGGAGTATTATTGAACAAATGCTGATTTCACAGGAATTGATTTCAATGGCTTCAAGTCACATGTTGTTCTGAGCACAATGTGGATATTCATGTCATAAAACAGTCACATCTGTCCTACCCTGTGTAAGAGGAAGAGCCTGAACGTCAACTCAGCATAGGAGATAGGAGCTGAGACCCATGTTTGCTCACTACTAATATGCCTATTTCTTTTGGGTTCGCTCACCTTGTATCATGTACTGTAGCCTGGCTCCTATCATACCTGCATATATATTATGGTCAGTTGTTAATAGGTAAGAATATTGATTATGGCTGATACTGATTTAATCAGTGTTTGGTTACTTCATGGTTTTGGTTACTAGGTATACAGCAGTGCAGTGATGAACAGATCACTCATTATACAGGAGGAAAGGCAACAGAAAGTGGGAGGCTGTTTCAGCCGGCATGGAAAGATAGCACAAAAGTCATGAGTGGGTGAAGGAAACCAAAGCTTGGGTGGAGCAAAAAGGGGTAGGATGTGAATTGAGATGATGGTGAAGCTGCAGGCAAGGGTGACACATTCTGTACAGTTATTACAATGCTTTTAATTATCTCTCATGCCTAACATTCCATTAGCAACATGCTGCCATGGGTGGAGACTGATGGGTGGAAAGGGGCATCGTTCCCCTCCTACCCTTATGCAATTGAAGCCACAGTGATAACTGGTAAATCCCTAGAGATAAGTCCCTTTTACTTATTCATTCCTCCCAAACGTAAGTTGAGCTTTCTCTAGGTGTTCTATATTTCCTGTGTCTGTGAATGTTATTCATCTGCTGAAGCCAAAGTATAACAGACATACCGGTTTTGGCAGTTATTAAGATCACTGAGGCCCGTCTTTCTTGTCCATATTGTGCTTGTGGAGGGTGTGTGGCCTAATTAATAGGTGGAGTAGTTTAAAGGAAAAATAGAAACATAGACCATTATTTCCTTTTCCTCACTGACAAAATTCCTAACTGACAGGAAAAGATGGTTTTCCAGTAATTGCATCAGCTCTGCTTCTGATAGGCACAGGCAATCCCAAAGCATAGTGACCGATCCCAGACTGTGCCAGCATCATAAACAAAGAGAACTTAGTTTTAAAATAAAATAAAATAAAATAACTTACAGCATTTTTACAGGCAGTGCAATAAAAATAGACTTTGGGCACAAAACTTTCAATGTATTTTAAAGATTCCTATTTGAGAAACAAGAGCTAGAATAGAATTTGTAAACTTGAGTCATAATTCTTTCCTTTACAAGAATGATCCACTGTGCTGAAGGGATCAGCTTCCTCAGATGTGTTTTGCATTTGTCTGACTTTTAGGAGCTGGACAGAGCATGGACTCTCCTGTAGCAGATCTCAGCTACTATCTTCACTGGCTGTGAAACAACTTGGAAAACAAGTTGTCCTTTTCTTGTCATTTTCTATTTGTTCACCATCTCTGTTTTTCACCACTATTTCTGCCAAAAATTTCAGAGATTACTTGATTCCTGTCTGCAGTGACAACCATGATAGCTCCAGTCTGCTCCAATATTTTGGAAATAATCTTTTCTTTTCCACCTTTTCTCAGAAATGTTCTAGAAGTTTTTTTGGAAGGGATGGCATGATAATTTTCATGTCCTTTTGCAGTTCCGAACACAGTTCTAGAGCTACCATCATACCTATATACAGAAAATTAACTCATGAAAACTCTAAGTCTTAAATTCATGAGGGAAATGTCTTAAATAATCTGTGGAAAGTGCTAGATTTTGGCAGATGAATCAAACTTCTCTAGCAAAAAAAAAATGTGACTGTAATGAAGAATCTCTTGACTATACAGTAATTATACACTAGTAGAATAAATCATCAATAACCAAAGGTTATATTGTAATGTCTAAACTCAAGGTGTAATAACTACTCCATGAAGTGCTAAACCAAGGCTGCCAGTGTGGTATGTTGCAATCCTATTGTCACAGGAAGAACTATCTGCTATCTTTATTGCTCATAATACAAAGTTTTCATTGCCCCTAGAACCTGATCATAGATATTATTCTATGAAAGTTTATAAAATAAGAAAATAAAATCTTAGGCAACCAATAATATGTTGTATTTTATAAAATATGAACATTCGGTAAGTCACCAGGCATTCACATATCTTCAATATACCAAGCTCCATTCTCTTCCAAACTTTTACCATTCAAACTCTCCTTCAAAAGCCATATCCTTTCTCTTCTTCTGCCTTAGCTTCACTCCTACATTTTAGACTGGTAATTCAAGGTTTTGTTCTCACTGAATTTATGAAGATGAAAGAGCCAGCACAGAAGCAAGATATCAGTCTTGCCCTTATACAAAAAAGCTGGTTCCTCATTACCCGCAGGAATCCAGGAGGATATGGGAGCCCTGCCAGGATATCAGCCTGCCCCATGAGAGACAAGTCTAGTGGCTTCATGAATTTTCTGGAACTGGGAGCACACTGGCCAGATATCATCAGTCAGCTCTAACTTGTTCCTGAAAGACAGTGACATTCAGCTCCTGCTGTGTTCCCAAAGCACCTCTTCCACAGCACCTGTGGGAACCATGCTTCATGCAGATGCAAGATATTGTTGATGCTGTGTCTAAAAACTGTGTCTCCCAGCTCAGCTGACTGGGGGTAATTTACCCCTCCATCCCTGTGTGAGTCAGCTGCTCCACAGTGCCTGCAGCAATTCAGCTGTGCCTCCCTTCTAACATGTTCATGCCTCACTAGCTGGGAATAACTTGTCTACACTCTGTTGCGTTTCAGTTCACTATCTGTAATAGGATGATATAGCTTTGGTGTTAATATTTAAATTAACAAACGTTATAGTTTCAGGTGATCAGATATTACACGTACTGAAGCCATGTGAAAATCTAAGATAACAAACTCAAATCCATGAAATTCTGAGCATTTATTTTAGTGACTGCTTCATGGTTCTGGGCCCTACTCAAAGGCTCACCTTGTTATGTTCTGCACTATAGAGTGCCTCAATATATTTTCAGGGATTAGTTTACTGTCACTTTTACTGTACTAGCATTTATTTTTCATCAGAGGTCTGAGATATACCAGTAACACATTAATCATGTGTCACTCATCCCATGGGAAATACAGAAAACAAATAGAAACCAACCATTCCTTTCCTAACATGAACTGCTCTCATTAACTTGGGAATTTGCTTTGCTGATTGCTTTTGTTGTTTTCAGAAATTACTTCTGCAAATAATCAGAATGAAAAGGAGGTAATTTAGGGAGGTCTTCTTTGTAAAAAAAAAAAAAAAAGAAAAAAAAAAAAGAAAAAAGCTCACTACATAGTTTATTGAACTGCTGCTTGTACATTTAAAGTACAAATCCAAAAGATTAAACCTGCCTTGAAATATGATTTACTGATTTCAAATATCAACATACTCAAAATTCTCATGGCAAGAGTTTTATGGATTGTCAGACTGTGATGACAGGAAGGGATATTTTGTCATATATATTTACTAAACTACTCACAGACTACAACTATTTTGAGTACTGTATGTTTTTGAACAGATATAATGAAATTGTAGTGACCTAGGTTTTTTGCTGGAACCATATTAAGAATTGTAGCTTTCTACATCAGTCACAAGCTGATTCTGTACTTACTCAAATCAGTTGCAAAGCTTGCACAGGATCAGTGCTTTAAAAAGACTACTGTAGGGAAAATATATAATGGTAGAGCCCTGCAGTTCTGGGTTTGTTTTGGTTTATTTGTGTATTTGTTTTTAAGTGCCCTGGCATGTGAAAGGAATAGATTTCATTTACTGAAACTTTGCCTTTTGGTGTATGTATGAAACAAGAGGTTGAGCTCCAGACTAGACAGATCCCCCTCCCATCGGTGACAGAAACAATTGTGCATTTCAAAGGAACCTCCCGGCAAGTCCAAGGAACTTTTTGTTATGTAAATGAAACTAACTTGTTTGTTTTTGTTGATGTTTTTAAATGCCAAGTTGTAGATATGTCTGTTGTGTTAAACACATCAAACAAGGAACCAGCATGTCATTCTCCTGCGTTCTGAGTTCTGCTGTAGACATGGATAGTTTGCTTAAGGTTGCATTTCAAACAGCAGCTCTTTGATGCTTTAAATACCCAGCTGAACAGTGATCATTAACACAAGAAGGTGGGAACATGCAGTCAAATGGAGATTACTTGCAGGAGAGGGACATTAACAGGGGATGCCAAACCGAAGCAGCTTCTACCTCAAAATAACTTCAAACTAGTACAAAAGCACACACAACCCCCAAAACTGTCAATGCCACTGTTGAGATTCAAAACCTCCACTGCTACTGTGAGTGATAAAGGGGAAAAAAGAAGTTTTGGTTCCCTTCAACCTGGAAACAGGAATTCTTCCATGGACATGGATTGTGGATTAGGTACTACAGGACTGAAACTACAGGACCTGAGCTGTGTTCCTGACTGGCATTAAAGTGAGTCTGGGCATGTCTACATTGCACAATGAGATCTTCAGTCTGCACGGGTCGCAGTGCAGAGATGAAAGCTGCAAACCCAAGTCACAACATTTCAGCAGGTTTCACAAAAAGGTCACTGTGACATTTTTAGCCCTTTCGAGCCTTATGATTCCCAAGTTAAAATGAAAAACATTAGTTTGCCTTTGGGGCTCGAGACACATGGCAGTTTGAGCAGGCAGAGATTTGAGTGCAGAATCTGTACGATGGAAACAGAAGCTCGAGTTTACAAAACAATTTATGAATTATTGCTATCAGAATTTTGTTTTTCTAGGAAGCACATAATACTTATAGATAAATTGAATCTGCTTTTTTATCAGAAAGTATACGATCCACTAAGTCCTCACTCTGGCTGTGATTCTGCTTTGGTGTTATTTGTGTCATGCCTGAAACCCTGTGGATGATGGCAGCCTGAGGAGGGTAAGACAAACTCACTATTGTTCCATTTCATCATATTTCCAATATGTGCATTCACAGAAGAGGGCGGCTTCTGATGATCAAGGGCTGAAATAAACAAACACTTGGACCCAGTCCAGTCATTCTTAGGCTGAACTCCACTTTATTCTTTAAATATGTCAATCCCCTAATCTCATTTCTGTTTCCTGTACTACTTAATAAAAGCAGAATCTGGTTCATTAAGTACCTTGTTCAGAGGTCACTAACCATCAACAGTCCATATGAAGCCAAATTTGGACATTAAAAAAGGAACAAAGAACATACTTTTTTCTTCCTTTAAAATTTTGGTTTTATCATATCCTGCAAATAAAGGGCTTTGAGTAATTTTCAAAACTGATCAAAGAGCTGCATAATACACCCCTTCACAGTCCAAACTATGTGGGCTCTAACAGTGGAAATTTCAAAGCAAAATGCAGGAAGAACCTGTTGCCCCAGATAACTTAATTAACAAAACCAGTAATGTCTGAAGTTATGAATTTCATTATTCTTCAAATCTTCTCTTGCCACTGCATTGTGATTTGTTTCAAAAGCCATATGTTGGCAACTTCAGTTTATGAAAAGATGTAACACTGTAATACTCTTCCCTTCTAATTGTGTAAAATACTGTGCATAAAATCAGATAATCACATTCTACTGTAAAGTTTGCTACTTATACACAATAACCAGAGAATCACGGAATCAAAATCTATGAATGTCATTTCTGTATCTGTGAGGAGAGTAATGGGTCAGAGCAGTATGATGGAAACCAAAGCTCCTGGGAACCAGATTATATTAACGCACAAAAACCAAGTAGTGGAGTTTGTGTATCTCTAACTTTAGGGCTTACATAATGACAACTCCCTGGAGGCAGTTTGTGCCTTCCTTCCTCCTCTCCCATGGTTCTGTTCTCAGTATCTTTAGCCTACTTACTATCTACACTCAATTTTTTTCCCTTTCTTTTTTTTGAGAAACTCACAAGGTGTACAAAGGAGGTTCTTGAAGAGCTATTACAGAGTGTAAAAAGAAACATAAAATTTGGTCCACTCTTTCTGTTCCTATCTCAGTAGCAAGACTGAAACAAAGCAAAAAATACTAGCCAGGATTGCAGCTACTTCTTTGTAGGATGCTTCCCAAATGCTGTGCAGCAGTACAGTTTGCACTGTCTATGGATGGTGTTATGAGTAGCAGTCAGTACACTTCAAAAGTTTTGGATATGTGTTTCAGCAAAATTTCAAGCACTTCAGTACTGCTCCAGACTAGCTAAGCTGAAAGCCACCTGAAACACAGGCTCACCCTTGCTAATTTAATTTTCTGGATGATTCTTTGGTTATAATTGACCCAGAACTAACAAACTATATCTACTGGTCTGTCCCATGCCACCTGGAATTCAGAGCTCAGCTGTACAAAGATATGAAAGAGCACAGAGGAAAGGGCAAGCTAAGTTTTAGATAGCCACCAAAAAACATGGCTTGAGCTGACTTCAAGTTGTAGGAAAAGGCTTTTGTCTGTCTCTTCTTAACTATGACAGTGTTTGTAACAACCACTCTTGTGCAAAGTAACTTTACCGTTGTCATAAAGAAGGCACAAAGCTTAGGTAATTTGGGAGCTGAGTTTGCCAATAAAAACCCAAACCCAGCAGTAGCGCTGTTCCATAAATGGGCAGCACCTATTACTTAAATTGTCATAAAGACACAGTAGAATGGTACCACTGCATTATGCTCACGGTCCTCACATTATGCTTCAGTTCAATTGCCAAAATTTCTAAGAGGGAAATTACTAAAAACAACTAAAAGATTTGCAAGCTCAAAACTATCTAAAGTGAGACTTGATCTTCCAAACCCCACAGTTCAGGGTTACTCTACTTGGTCCAGTGCTCTGTCCTTAAAATTACCTTTTACTTACCACCATGCCTACAATGGGAATTGCATCAAGTTAATTGAATAGTTTTTAAAACTTGGTTTCAAATGGATCAAGTTAAGTTAGCATAAAAATCATACGTAGACACGTAGCTTTGTTTTTATTCTTTACTAACTGTCAATGAATAACTTATTAAAATGTTACCAACATGTCTTATGTCAAACACAAAACGTTTACTGAAGAAGCGAAAAGGCTGCTTTGAGATTGATGCGAAAGATGAGAAGTCCAGGGAAACTGTCGTATCTCATTACTAAAATCAGTATAGTAAAGAGAAAAAAAAGGTTACTTTATGTAATTTAAAAAAGAAAAAAGGTGACAGGATTCAAAAAGCCCCCAACACCTACAGTAATTAAAAGCCTAAAACTTCAACAGGAATCTGTCCTTTCTTTAAAAATCAATTTACAAGACAAAATGCTGACATTATGAAGTAAAAATATTTTTACCAGATTCACTAAAACCTTACAAGGAAGGAAACCAGTATGACTGAAAGAGTATCAAAGGTCCGGATTTCAGTACCATGGCTTCTCATGTTATTAAATTATCATAGTGATCACAGTCCAGTTTTAAAATTTGTTTAAAGAACCATGAAGGTCAAAACCAGTTTCATCATTGCTATTTGTAATGTAGTTGTAAATGTAGCATTACTGTAGCTGTGAAGAACTAAGGCTGAAGGCAGATAAAACTCTTCTATTAGACCAGCTGGGTATAACTGGGAAAAACTTGCAAGCTTTGAGGCATACAAACCTCTCCTCAGGGTAAAAGCTTTTGAGTGCAAGGTGGGGGTTTTTTTTTCCTGTTTTATCAATTGATCAAATGTTCTTTCTCCCTTTCCTGTTTATTACTTCACACAGATAGATATTAGTCTCAGATAAAGGAAATATAAAATAACAAATATAGACGACAGAACCAAACAATGCTTGTCTTCAACAAAAGAGTATTTTCAAGTTTAAGGCACCTGCTCAGAACTGGCAGTCTCCTCTTGACAGTCTCCTGCGTTCATCAGCACCTTTGGTAGCTCAGAACTTTGAACCTCTGTTTCTTATCACAGTTCTTATCCAAAAAGAAAGATAAAACAGAAGTTTTGAAATATCTTTTCGTTTATGTCGAACAAAAAAGCTCAAAGCAGTCATAGCTACTGGCCAGTACCACAGAAAGCGGTGTGTGGGCAGATTAGAGACTAAAAAGGATGGGATCACTTGAGAGGAGGGTAAGAGAAGCCAGTCACATGCAGATGATGAAAGACTGATCAGCAGTGGAAGAGAGGGGAAGGGGAGCAGAAGTGCTGATCAGTGAAGAAAGGAGGAAACAGGAGCACATTGTGGGCTCAACTCGAAATGTTCATCATTAGCTCCCAGGGATATTATATGTATTATATATACTACTGTATAGTAAGTTGGTTTGCAACATACTATCCTTTGTCCATTCTAACATAGCACATTTTGAAAATATAATTGAAATTATTTCACTCACAGATTTTTTTTTTCCATATCATGAATTTATGCCATATCAAGACTTTCAAAAAAATGCTCTAATGTGGAAAAACCAGTTAAAAATAATGACTTGTCATGTAGCACGTGCTTTCCCTTAGATAGGAAGCTTGATTCAAAGCATACACTGAAATTAGTTGGACACCCATTGATTTCAGTGGAGCAGATCTACGAGGAGATCTTGAAGAATAGAAGAAAGAAACTAGTGACAACAAATCGAAGGAATTCCTTTTTAAACAATGCCTTACAAATATACACAATGATTGCTCTGTCCTGTCTTTGATGTCCAACTCCCCAAAGCTTTAACTTTGCTATCACAGGAAAAGCAGAATTGGGCTCCCAAACCAGACAGGCATGAACCACGAACCATGTCTGTTCTCCGACACACTAGAATTAACTAATGAGGTACCGCTGATTGCAGCGTGCATTTGCATCTCAACTGGCAAGTCCATACCAAAGTCCTGCATATACAACATTAAATAATCAGTGGAGACTAATTTCTGTGATTTATCATATGGCTCTTTGTGAAGTCAAGGCCTCGTTTTGTGCTATTTTCTAGAAATATTCATTACATTTCACAAGTAAGACAAAGCTATTTGGAACAGTATTTATTAAGCTAAAATCTGATCTATGAAACCAGTACCTCTTTGTTTCACAAACCTGATCATATGTCCTTCTGAATAAACATGTAAAGGTACAGAAAGCTCAGGCTGAACAGATTCATGGGCAATATGTGCTATTGTTTGGACAAAAAATGAAACCAGGTTAATATTCGCACCGAGGCTGATTTTGACTTGTAGCTCACTGAAAGTAAAGCTTTTGTAATGGGAATGTTGTTACAACCTTAACTGTAACACCACAAACACTGCTACTGAAATACAGTTTTGAGTAACCTCCATCAAAGAGTGTTTTGTAAATGAATAATGACCTTGCTTAAAGCCAATCAACATCAAGTGTGTTAAAAAAGATGAAATAGTGCTGGAAGGCAGTGGGAGGTAGAGGAGCCTCAAAGTGCAAACAGGTGCTGATCTCCCTTCAGGGGGGATTGAGTGGCACAGACCTTACAGGCCTGTCACTTCTGATCAAAGCAAGCTCCAAGACCACATAATCACCATCACCCACCTTTTAAAGGATGCCCTGATTTATCATCTGTCAGTGTTAATAACTTGGCTACTCTGTCTAAAATACTTAAGAACATTACACAAGGATAACATTTCAAATTTTTTTTTTAAAGAAATGTGTAAATGTTTTAAACTAAAATGCACTGAAGTTCCTCCTTTGAGGCCATCTGTTGTTGGAGACCACCTGTCATCAAAAGACCACCTGAGCACATAATATCCCATCATTACAGAACTATCCCCTTGAAGCCATGGATTTTAAGTGCTAGAATAAGAAGGGTGTATGTTACAGACGTTGTTGTTACTGGGCTTTTCATACAGTTTGAAGCCATGAGATGACAGCCATATGTGAATAATGGCTTCGTAATAACATACATATGAAATGCTACTTTGTGAAAAATCTGATAAGAGATCTGAACATTCCTTGACTGAGCTCCTCACATCCTTTCAACCGTGGTGCTTGCACTGTATTGTTCAAAGTGTGCTAATACATCATACCTAAAGCTAAACCTTGAAGCTACTGAGCATAATTTTATTTCTATTTCCAAGAAGCATCGGGATTTCACTGAGAAACAAGACTCATATTCTTGTAAATAGAATTTTGTGGAGTTGTTTTCCTGAATCCCATTTTTCCCTGCTGATCTCATACTCTTACTTCTTTCATCTCTCTTTAGTAAACAAAAGTTCTCTACCAAGCTACCTTTGCCAAAAAAGAGGAACTTTCTGTCTTTCTTCTTTCTAGCTGTAAAATATTAATCTCTACCTGAATGCTGAGACATAATCTGCATCGCCACAACCTATGCAGTTCGAGACAATTTCTACCCTCATGGGTAATCTACAGCTCCAACAGCTGAGAACAGAGCACTCGGACACAGGCCTGTGGCAAACATCTGATTCTTGATTTACAGTTTATGTATACACTAGCAGAATGGTTTTTCTGTAGATATTTTTATCTGATAAATGCCACTGGACTGTGATAAAATACCCTGTCCAGAAGGACATTCTGAACTTGCATTCCTTCCTCAAGTTTGCTATGGAGTGATTGAACTGGTAATATATCCACATATAGATACTTTTCTTAAAAGTCTACTGATAAGCAAATACCCAGTAGGTTTGACAGTACTTAGAGAAAAATCCTATAAAATTCAACAAATAAAAACATAAACACGATTTTGCTAAAATATAAAATTACTGTGAAAAGTAAAAAGTTTAATATAGAATGTGTTTGTGATATTTTCTTAAAGATTTTTTAATTAGCCTTTAACTAATGTGCAGACTTCTAAGACATGAATATAATTATCTGTTAAATTATTAATAATGCTATATTAAATCACTGAAATGTTGTGAATATAAGTATATCACTTTCCCTTAACAATTGTAAGCTTCTAATTCCTTAAGAAGCAACTTCAATAGAAAACTGTTAAGATTGTTAGAAGTTATGGGACAGTAAGAATGACAATTTCTGAATTAATTCATTCTTAAGATGTCCTTAAAGACAATCATTATACACTGCTGCATTTATAGTACCTTAGTCTCAATGTAATGAAATCAGTATCATTATATACTTGAAGAATCTAGTTTTTACCAGTAAAAAAAAAAAAAAGAAAAAAAAAAAGGAAAAAAAATTCCTTAATAATTGGAAAGCTGAAATAAAATCAAAACACTTAGTTTACAGTTTAGCAAGAATCTATTTGTAACATGATGTATTTAGCCAAGCATTCATATTTGGCATTTTCATAGAAGAACTTGCAGTTCTGCTCTGGTGACAATGAAGGGTCTAAACTGACAACTGATTTAACTCAGAATGGCAGCAGGTATTCAGCCACTGCTGAACATCTATCTTCATTTCTTTTTCCTTTTCCAGAAGCCTAGTAGCAGACTGCAAAAACACATGATCAACAATGAAAGCAAATCAGTTTCCATAGTCTGCAAAAATAGTGAGATGTTTATTTCAGTGACTAATGTATGTTAGAGTGAAGCCTGAAACCATTCTCTAAACAAATCTGTCACTAGTAAAACCAGCACTAATCTTTACATCAGAGATTAAATTTCTGTGAAGCAGATATGTTACTGGCAAGGTGACACACAGAATAACAAATCCTCCATTTGGAGGATTCCTGTAGCAAGTTGCAATACACAGGTTATTTAAAAACTTTGTACTCCTTAGAATCTAATGTAATTGATCTTACCTAGAACAGGAACAGATGTAAAGGTATTAATTCAGTAGTTTCAGAAGTGGATTTGTTTAGCGCAATGTCCTACTTTGGCTCCAGCTGGGTGTGCTCTGGCAGGATTAACTTCCAGCGCATCTAAAAGCTGTGTATCAAACAGTGGCACACAGGCACAAAGGAGGAAAAATGTATTTCCTCTTCCCCCAAAAGATAAAATTTTATTTTGAAAGCAACTTTTTTGCATATGTGCGTTTTAGTCATAAAGATTATGAATAATACCTGCAACATAATTTTTGTCATTCAAGTTCCTAGAAACATTTTAAAAGACTACAAGATGACAAAAATTCATCTGTAGCACTGCACAGATAATTGAAAAACCAGGCCACTAAAAAAGATCCTTTTGTTATAAAGTTCCTAGCCACAAGATGACTGTCACAGGGATCCTCCCTCCACCAAAGTCCATTAAGACCTCTCTTCTTTCTATGATGAGATACCTGATAAAGGGTTTTTTAGAACAGCCTGTGTGAGAAAGTGAGCTTATATTACTATCTCACCAGGTGATCACACAGCCTGTTAGTCAACTGTGTGGAAATCTTCAGGTTCAGACAAAATCATGCTCCAATAAAAACTTTTTGAAAATATATTTGCAATTTTAACTTTATCAGATAGCTTTCCTAAAGTAGTATTCAAATTCTGTAATTCCCCTCTTCTTTCTCCCAATCTTCCTGAAGTCTTTTCCCAAATAATAGTGATACTTTCAGTAATAAGGGGGAAAAAAAAGTCCCAGAAGAGCAGAGACTGAATTGTGTTGAAACTGTGCTGAAGTGAGACAGCTATTTTTAACATGCTGAACATACCCTATGCAAATTTTAAAGGGGTGTTAACCAAGGATCATTGTAATCTCAGTGCTTTGTAAACATGATACTTACTACTCTACATCACTGCAGCTTTTTTACATCACTAAAGCTTCTTCCCATTCAGTTTGCTCAGTTGCAGAGGTTCCCAAAAAGGTGCAACTTCAAAATCCATTTATTTAATTCCAGCTTGTAATTTCTCTTGAGTAAATTATTGTTCTATCTGTTCATACTTGCAGGCAAGTATAAAAACAACTATTATATTCAAAGTGTGCTTTTATCAAATAATTGAGAAAAGTTTATTAACCACAAAGCACATCAGAGAAAGTTTAGAACACACAAAATTATCAAACTAAAGAACATATTTTATTTTTAATAAAATAGTGGAGCATGAAAAATAATTGTATATTACAAATATATACAGCACAAAACTGTGCACCCCCAGCACAGTAAAGAGCATCACTCTATACAAAGCTTCCCTTTGCAGAATCTAGTGCTTCTTGATCTATTCATAGTGAGAATTTGTTTAATAATAGAAAGAGTCAATAAGCCCTTTGGGTCTCTTTGAATTGATCCCCCCCTTTTTTTTTTGCACAAATCAGTCCAAACGTGTATAACATTGGCTTGATTTCCATTAAAAAGCCACAAAATGTAACACTAAAGGGTTTCTGAGGACTAGACCTCTTAGTTCTTTTGTTAAGAGATTTCTTTTGTTGTCTTTATGTACAGCAAAATACTTGTTTCTCTTTTCATGTCGTGGTAAGAAAAAAAAATGTATTGCACATTATTCTTATTCACAAAGTTTGTGTCTGGTGCAGGAAGTTTCTCTTTTAGTGAAAGAATATTGGTGAGCATTATAGATTGAACCTATTTTTAGGCATTCCAGACCCACTAGGCTGAGATGAGTTGTAAAGGATTTCTCTCTCTTTCTCTCTTTAAAAAAAAAAAAAAAGTGAGGACGGAAGTTGCTTTCTTTCCCAGATAGGGAACTTCGTGAGGATAGGCCTCTCTGGGACCTTCGTTTCCCTAAAAAGACAATGCTCACTTGGGCACTTTTAAAATAAAATCATTGCTCCATAAAACCTGACTATATCTGGTTATTCAGAAATCTGTAGGAAATCCAGCCCAGCTACATCAAAAAGATTTTGTTGCTTTTTGTTTTGTCTTGTTTTGTTTTTTTAATAAATCTGAGGGCTGGATGAAGTACTTAACTACAAATTAGTAACAGAAGAGAATGTTTTAATTCACAATATTTCTTTCACTGAAAAGCTTTCCATAAGTACATTTACCTTCGGTTTTTCACCAGGTCCTGAATTCAGCATGATATATTTTTTGCCTTGAGATACTAAACTGTTCTCGGACAAAAAAGCACCATTTATTTTTTTAATTTCTGACTGCTACTGTGGACATTTTTAAGTCTGTAAGGTGAGATATAGTCTTTTCTAAAACCTAGTCACACACAAGTGGGTGGTTGTAATGTCGATTCATATTTTGCAAGGTGAGTTTTCTGAGGATGTTGAGGTTTTTTGTAGATTCCGCTACTCGTAATAACACTTGCAGGTTTTCTCCTACTTCTCTTCTTTAATCTTCGACTACAAACATTTTGCCAGGACTGAAGAGTCTTGGAAGTCCAGATCCACATACCACTAGTAATGCCCACAACTAATAACATAAAAATTTTGACCATAAAAATTTCTACTGCTGGAATAGAGTTATTCATCATGCAGTCTAAATTTTTAGTCTGATTGTTCATCTTGCATTTCTGTTGAGTTGCCACAATTTTCCAATAATCCATATTAAGTCTTTCATAAAAATAGCAAGCTATCACACAAGTTGCAGGCACTGTATACAAGACTGAGAAGACACCAATCCTGACCATAAGTTTCTCCAACTTGTCAGTATTTTCTCCACCTGTTTTCATCACCCTCCTGATATGAAAAAGGGCCACAAAACCAGAAAGAATAAAAGAAGTGCCAATGATTAGATAACAAGCCAAAGGAATGAGTACAAACCCCGTCAACGCATTCACATCCATGCTTCCAACATAGCACAACCCTGTCAGCTCATCTCCAGCCACCCTTCTCATAACCAGGATCATTATGGTCTTCACAGCTGGAATGGCCCATGCTGCCAAATGAAAGTAGCTACTGTTTGCTTCAATTGCTTCGTGCCCCCATTTTTTCCCAGCTGCTAGAAACCAAGTTAAAGTCAAGATTACCCACCACAAGGAACTTGCCATACCAAAGTAATACAGAACCAGGAACACAATGGTGCAGCCAGTGCTCTCTAGTCCTTCCTGGATGACATAGAGTTGGCCGCTGTCCCTATCACAGGCAATACTTTCAGCACCTGAAAAGAGGCGAATAATGTACCCCACGGAGTAGACACAGTAGCACATTGAGAGGAAGATAATGGGCCTCTCCGGGTACTTGAAACGCTGAGGATCTATCAGAAAAGTGAGTACAGTAAAAGCACTGGAGAAGAAGCACAGAATGGACCAGATGGCAATCCAAATGACAGCAAATTGTTTGTCATCCTTGCTCCAGTAAACATCAACCCCTGGAGTGCAGAGCGGCGCGCAGGAAGCGCTCTTTTCCACATGGTGGAACTTGCCAGGATTTTCACAGGAGGTTCTGCTGAGGCTGTCCTTATGCTGCTGCAGATCGTGGCCACTGCTGGGTCGCTGTGGACGAAACATGGGTGGCAGCATGCTGGATCCTCTGGGTGGCTCATCTGATCCGTTGTTGGGGGCTTCCATGCACAGGTAATTGGGGTCGTTCTTGTTGGGCAGTTTGCTGCAGTCCAAGGAGTCTGGCCATTTGAAATTGAACTGCTCCATAATAGGAGAGCATTTCAGCCTCGCCTGCTCACACATAACCCTGCAGGCTGGGATTGGTGTAGATACCTGCTCTGTGCACATAGGGGCATAGAGGGAGCAGAGGAAAAATTTCAGATGGCTGTGGCAGCCGTACTCCACCAAGGGGGCAAACTCGTGCAGCTGAATGGCCGCTTCCCTTTGGTTTTCATGTCCCATCAGGTTGGGCATCCTCGTCATGTTGTACCCTATATCCTTGCACATGGGGATCTCTATCGGCTGGCACCTCCCGTCCCCGGGGCGGTCGATGTCCATGGAGCTTATCCCCGCGCAGCAGCGGGTCAGCCAGTAGAGCACCAGGAGAGTCTGGACCAAGTTCCCGGTCGCCGGCCCCATGGTGGCGGCCGCAGCGGCGCAGGCAGCCAGGAGAGCGGCCGGAGCGAGGCTCCCTGCGCCGG
>NW_010339349.1:0-12332 GCF_000700745.2 Antrostomus carolinensis
GACAAGTCCACAGTGCAGTTCCTCACAATACCCTGCTCTAGATTGAAGCAATTTACTTTATAATACAGAAGAGCAGTGGAAAGATGGGCATAACTCCAGAAAAAAGGGGCTAGGTACTAGGATATGTGTATATCAACTTAAAATGTATTATAACAGTTTATTTTTTTTTCCATGATGGCAATACACTTTATTTTCTTTTTCTGTAATAACTAAATCTAAGGGAATTATATCTCTGTGTTTATGTATGTATATATAGATATAGCTCTACAACAAGACAAGGCAGTGGTAGAAATTAATTGGGTCATGCAGGATCTGGGCATGACATAGATGGTATAGAACAAGGGGTGGATAATGTCCTAGGTTTGGTTAGGATAGAGTTAACTGTTCTCAGGGAACTGGGAGTGGCCTGGGCAGGCCAGGGCAGGTGTTCCATAACACGTGACAGTCACGCTCAGTATTTAAACAGGGAAGTTCCAGGAGAAGGTTGCTGCTGGGTACCGTAGTTCGGGAGACTGTCGGGTGGTGAGCTGTTCCGTTCCGTTCTGTTCTGTTTACCACTTGTGTGTGGTGGATGAAATGACCAACACCGAGATGTGTTCAGGCATCAGGCATCAGTACTTTATTGAAGCTTTGCAGTGCTTATATATCATTTTTTCCTTCCCCATGCCCCAAGCATGCAGCACTCTTTCACTTTTGATTCATTACCCCTTATCACACACACGCCTAAACAATTGACATGATTGGATAATTCTACCTGTTCATAAGCCATTCTTTTACTTCTGACTGCTTACTAATTACAGCAAAACATCATCCCTTATCTTGTCTCATATACATTCTTGCTTATCAGTCCGCTTTCTTTTATTTTCATTTTATCTTTCACTCAAGGTCAGGAATTAATTGCTCAAGGCTGAAGCCACCTGCAGCTTTGGCTCTTAAAGCACCAACACTTGTGGTGTATATTCTTTCATTAGTACTGTTGTTGTTGTTGCTTGGTGTTGTTTCTCCCTTACTATTCCAGTAAACTACTTGTGTCTCAACCCGTGAGCCCCGTTCATTATATTTTCTCCTCCCCATAACAATGGAGGGTGGGGGGTGGGGCAGGCAGCCGACTAATTCTTAGCCATATGAATCACCCTGATTCTCCAAAGGCTATTGAAAATATGCAGGTTTATTCCAATCTATATGTTAAAAGGATATTTGCATCATAATAAAATCTACCTAAAGGAATACTGGCTTTCCTGCACTTTTTAAGCATAACTCAAAATCCCAAAGACCTCCTAGTTATAGTGGGAGCTGATCCCTTCTTTTCTATTCCAGTGAAGAAACATATAGTTCTTTGTAATGAAAAATCATTTCATATCTACTCAGAAGAACTTCACAATGTTTTCTAACTTAGTTTAAAAAATCAATATAAAGACCCAACCATAATTTCAATACTGAAATTGATGTGTCACCAGAAGAGAAAGTTAATGAAGACAAGATACCACTAAAAGGATTCAATGTGTTGCCAATTAATATGAAAGGCTCCTGCCTGACATCATCAAGACTTATGTCAGCTTTTTATCAGCTGAGGGTCTGACCATGAACTATAAGGCTACATGGGACCTACCTATATTATCTGAGATAGAACAATACACAATGTAGTCTCCTAGATCCATCAGGATCTCCTAAGCGAGGCAACCACGCTCCTTCCACAGCTGATCAACAAAATGTTTTGGAGAAGTTACTTTTCTCCACTGACACACATTACTACCTACCATTCCTAACAATGTATCAACTGACAGAACCAGGCAACAGAAATGAGTTGCCTCAAAATACTTTATCAGGAATAGATGCCAAGTACTTTTCTGAGAAGACGGGACCAGTGGAGCAAATGTAAAATTTTTTCACACAATCTAGCAACCTGGTAGTAATAGTACCTTAAGCACTTAAAGTAAGAGAATTGCAACATCAAATCCTGCCAATCCTGAGAAGGATTAAACCCATAGCTCTGCCTTCTGAGAAAGTGTTTGAACTTCCAAACTGTAGGGTAGCCTGTGTGTAGTAGTTTAACTTAGATTCCAACATCTTTCTCTTGATAGAACATTTTAAACAAATTTGTCCGTACCATACCATGCACTCAATAAATACTTTACAATATGTATTCAACGAATATCTGCCTTTTCACATAACTGGAATGTGCACAATGCATTAAACTATTATTTATTTCTCGGACTTCTTTTGTGCTCAAAGCCATGAATTTAATTTTCTTGTATTCCAGTTACAGAAATTACACTGAACATCCCAAACTCATAGCACAGTTTAGGTAGAGGATTTTGAGTCTATTTTTTTGATTTTTGAGGTGATTTCTTGGTGACCTCAAAGTCATTTAGTTCTGTTCCTGTTAGAACCAGTTATACTTCTGAATCAGCACTGTCCTGAAAAGCTACAAACATTAATTTTGTAACTATGGAGTCATTCACATCCCTGGTTTGCCTGATTAGAATTAGGAACCTCAAACTTCAGCCTCTCAAACTAATGTGGGAAATAGCAGACATAATTTCACTTACTTTGCTCCATTCAGTTCAATAGTATATGCCTAAATCCCATAACTCAGTCATGTGTTTAATCAGTGAACTGTGGGTATCTAAAGGGTCAAAGCAATCAAAAGGTATCTAACAAACTGATCTTCATGATTTTTTAATGTGAGAAGGCAAAATAATAGGAAGAATTGATCTAAATGTTTTCAGTTATTCTAAGGTTTTCTTCAACTTCACTGTTTCATGAGTTTGAAACTTTTTATTCTAAACTAAAAAAAAAAATCTTAATTTAATTTTACTCTAAATGTCTGTTTCTCTAAAGAACTTTTGTTTCAACAAACTTGTATTTTCTAATAAAATACATTTCTTTATTATACTAATGTCTGCTTATGATACTCATATCTACTAACTAATTCTAAATGTATGCCTGCAAGCTGCTGCTTGAAACATCATCTTTATCAGGATGATGTTTTTGATGAGGGAGCGGGGTCCTAAAGGAATAGAGCTGAAAGAAATAACCACCATTTAGGGTTAAAAACATCAACAAAGACTTTCCACTGTAAAATATTAATTGTTCAAACAACAGAAGAGACTTTTAAAAGATTTTTTTTAAAATACAAATTCAAAATTAATGTAAAATAGTTTTATATACAGTGTAACAGTTATTCTTGGAACCTTTTGTAATAGTCTTCAGCACTTCAAGACAATCTTATTAGACTATAAAACAGAATTCTGTGTGCAAATAGACTAAACTCTGATAATCTATCTAACATGAATTCCCAATTTCAGTGAAGCAGCTTTCAATACTTTTAAAGAAATTGAAAGATTTACTTTTGCAAAGATTCCAACAGCAAAAGTTATTCTGACTTCACCAGAAGTTCCATGGATTGAATACTTTAGGATTATGTCCTAAAAGCCAGATTAAATATTCAATAACTTTTGCTTATTCCAGTTGGGGTTTTTTTTCAGACTAAAGTCTTTATCAAACTAGATTTAATGTTGAGCAGCTCTTTTCATGGTGGTCTGTAAAAACAGATTGTTTCCTCTTCTAATTAGATTTTCAGTTGCATGAAAAAAGCATCTTTGATTAGAAGCATTTACAGCTTATCTTTTACCACAGTTTTCTGCAAATTGATAATCATTTTCTTAGCAATAGTTTGTGATATCACAAACAGAAGTTTATTAATTCAAGCAGAGATGATGAGCTATTAAGATTCTGTTTTCATTCAATGTTCTTGGCGGTATGGAAAATAAGGAAATGGGTTATATAAAACTGCACAGCATCAGTAGACGCTGCATTGAGAGCACTGAAGACCAATGTTTATCTGCAGAGCAGGTGTCATTACTTTTAGCTTCTCACACACAGACATACGGTAGGTGTTTCAGCCTTGTTTTAGAAGTACATCTGAGAGAGAGTGAGAAGGTTGTTGATTTTCTTTGTTCACCAAGAAAGGGTGATACAGAGGCCACTTATTGTAGGAGAATTACATAGCTTCTTCTGAAAAACATTTGATGAATCACTGTATAGCTTGAGAAAAGAAATGCTAATATAATTTATTTAGAGAGATATATCAAAACACTTTTATTTAGAAATTCTATTTTGCTACGGTACAGATGCATTTTAGCACTCTTTAGAGAATGTTTTGTTTATAAACAGTATAAACATTTGATTTAATCTCTTTTTTAAAAAAAAAAAAAACTTTTCATCTTCCTTCACACACTTATCAACCACCTTAAATGTAAATGGGATCTTTATTTTTTAACAGCTCATCTGTTCAGTCTGAATTTGAAATTATCTGTCTGTGGCAATATAAATTGTTGCTATAGCTTGTAGTTTTAAACTAACATATATTTTAGACTACTGAAAGATATTTTCATTGTTGTACCTAGATTCTACAATTTTGACCTCTTTTTCATCAAAATTCTTGATTAATTTTGTTTACCCTTGAGGTCATCTTGTAAGAAAAAGATGTTTCCAGAAGCTCTCAAGGAGTAGAACAGTTATTAAATTAATTATGTTAGCAAAGGTCTCAAAGTATATCATATTACATCAAATGCCTAGTGTTATTATCATTCATGAATCATATCACGTTTTTCACAAAAACAAATCCTGTAAGTAATTAAATAAGTACTTGTTCATTTGTACTCTGATTTTAAAAATTACTTATTCCCATTGGAACTACAGATCCATAACATTTCATATAAGTGTTACTACCCATGGAGGGCCAAGCTGTAAATCTTTAACGTATGGAATATTTCCTGTTCATAGAAGCACACGGGCACACAATCAAAAGCAATCAATATATGGCAGCTTTACAAGTCACTGTTCATCAGGTGAGTTACAACAGACCATATGTATGCACTTAGCTCACCCTAACTTCTGAGATAAAATGCATTAGTTTAAACTAATTTCATGGGGGTATAAATTTTGCCTTACCTTTTGGCAAGGTTAAGACGTCATGTAGTCCATTGCAGTGATACAGCAGCTGTCTGCTGTCTCATTGCGAGGCTTTAACTCAGTCTGGATTGATTCAAATAAAGCTCTTAGATTATGAAGTCTGACTTCTGTAAAAGGTAATTTTTATTGATCTCAGTGATTGAATACAATAAATCATATCTTTCAAAAAACATCCAGTCCTTATTCAAAAAAACAGAAAGAGGAAGCTTTACCATTTTCTACCAATTTAGTTGATTTAATTGCATCCCTTCTTTATCAAAAATGTGCCTTTTACTTTTAATTTCACTACATTTTATAATTTCAGGTTATGATTCTTCTCATTCCTTTCTCTATAAGATAAAAAAGCCCAATAAGTCACTGGAATTTTCTATACATTAGATACTCATACATAATTTTTAGCTTATTTGAACACTGCCTTGTGATACATGTAAATTCTACAATAGCATCAGCCTCAGTGAAGGAAATCACTGTCAAAAATGTTTTTTAATTCATCCTTCAAATTTGCATTTGTGATATACATCTTCAGCACTCTTCATCATCATTAAGCATTTTTTTATATATTTCTAAATACTGGCTATAAACATCAACCTGCTACAATACTACTCTAAACACAGCTTCACAGTACAACAGTGAAAATAGACATCAAGGAATTGTTCTTCCGATATATGTGTAATTTGCTGCTTTTCAACAAATAAGGAACATGACCACACAATTTCCTTTTCTTCTTATCCTCATTTTTTTCTATTTTCATACTTTTGGAATTAAAAGGATGTTTTTATATGCTGCTTCAAAGCAGATTATGAATACAGCTATTACTAGTGAAACTATATGGAAATATATCTTCCATTACTTTTACCTGTTACACCTGGTACATCCAAGCTTTCAGATTCCATAATAATACAAATAACAGCAGATATTAATCAGTCTAGACAATTAATTAACTTGAGATTTTTCACCTTGTCAGATTTCTCTTAAAATACTATAATTTTCTTGCCTACTTCTATTTTCAGGCCAGGATCTTATAATTGATCAGAATAAGTAGAATTTTATTCCTAAATTAATAATACAAACAAAGGAGTCAGAATATGGACTTGTAAGCAATATTGCATTGTTCCTGAATGAAGTACATTCCTTCCAACATGAAAAAGGACATCTTCATTTCTTTGTGATATTCCGTTGCCTAAAATACAAGATTCTACAGCAAATAGGAGAAGGTAACAATGCACATAGCACATACAAATATGGTTCTAATTATAACCAAATTATGTGTGAGTTCAGAGAACTGCCTGACTGAGGACTGTAACCAAGGAACAACTGCTGTTCTCTCCTACAGACGGCTCTTCCAGGCAGTTAAAAGTCTTCTTATTCCTTGCTTAATCTCCTGTTTCTATTACGGTGTCCTCTCAGGATGATAGCAATGGACTAAGTATGCATAAACACCACATTACTTTTCTTACACTGTACAACATATACTTACACTCAGCTCAATAAATGTCCATATACTAAATAAAAGTGTACTCACACATACTTAAGAAAAAACGTTACAAGACATGAGAACTGTTTCTACAGCAAAAGTGTACAATATGTAGATAACTTTTTCTTTACTGAGGTACAGTGGAGTCTAACATCAACTGCTTCAAGATGAGCTCACTATTTCACTAATTATGACGTGTGTTTTTTCATTGCTCTATACACTGGACAATGACCAATAAAGAAAATTGTAGCATTAGAGTGCCATTTTATTGTCTTGGGAGTTCAGAGCTCTACTGAATATTTAAAATGTAGATTGTTTTATACTTTAGATACTTGATGTATCCATGAATTGTTTTATAATACACAAAGTAAATTATTTATCAGAGTATCTAGAGTTTTGAAAACAAATTCGCATTTTTGAAAACAGCCTTGACTTTCAGTGTCAAGAGACTTACATAAAGATAAGTGTCACTAGAGAAATCCTGTAAACCAACAGGTTTTTTTACTTTTAATGTTTTCCAGGCATCACACTGAATAAATCAACAAAACAAACAAACAAACAAAAAAGTTATCTCTTCCCCATAAAAAATCCTGTGGTATTCCCAAGAACTATGAGAAAATACATAATTGTGTTATTACAGAAAACACCTGGATACCCAAATACGAATGTCATCACATATTTTGTATTAAATACTAAGGTAACAGACTTCTAAAGATTCTACAGAACGATTTATGACCTACAAGTAGGCATCAACTATACGACATTATAGGGAAATTTTTTTCCAGAAGTTGAGAGTTCAGGGTTGAAATTACTTCTGAAACTGAGTTTGAAAAGTAGTGAATAGCATATCCCTATTGCCATTCAAATCAAATGATGTTCATGATATGAACTGATTTCAGCTGAAAGCTAAGCACATACTTAAGTGTCCTATTGAGTTGAACAAGACTACTCCGTACAACACAAATGATAACATATCAGAGAATTCATCTTTTTGTAACACAGAAGATAACTATAATATTGAAGCACTGAGAGTCATGTTAACTGAAAACAAATTACAGATACTTTGAGGAATAGGTTATGGAAGTTACATAAGAGATCCTACTTTAGGTTTCTGCAAAACACACATGCCTGAGCAAAAAGGATTATTAGGCATAAGCAGACTAGAATCAATACCTGCACAATAAACCCTGCAACAATATCAAGTTTTATGTTTGGAAGAAATTATTCAGAAATAAAAAATAAAATGAAACATCAAAGCTAATATTTTCTAAACAACAACAAAAAAGCCATCTCAAATATTTTATAAATTTCTGTGCATTTAGAAGTCCTGTCATTTTTTTAGTATTTCAAAATTTTATCAGTTGAGTAGGTCCTAGTAAAAAATAATTTCCTTATAGTAATGGCCATAAGACCATGGGTTTGGTTCTTTTGCATTAAAACAGTACACTGTATTACTTGTATGAATTAATAACCTTTCCTAAAAATTTCAGTCAGCCATTCACACAGTCCTTACACACATAACAAACTGATTAGCCAAACTACCCAGAGATGAAGTAATAACAATGAATGTGGAATAATTCATCAATGGTATATGAAGGATCAATTTGTACATCTGAACTGTTCAACAAAGAGAAGAAAGAAAAGATATTCAGTGACATCAAGCTATTTAAGCGAACCCAAAAACACTGATTGTAGATTTTTTTCTCTGCAATTAACAATTCATCCTGTTTTACCTAACAAACTTTCTCTTAACAAAACTATTAACCTTAAAAATGATAAAATTATAGACATACTGAAAGGTCTTTATACAGAGTCTGTATATTGATTCAATTCACAGAACATGCTGCTAGACACTCCAAAGGTGGCTGGTTCCATACTTATATTGTCAATGTCCTTAGAGCTACTGGAGGCTACCAGCTGTGACCTTTAATTACAGTACTGCTGCATGGATTTCTGAAAAAAAACAATTATTTATTTAAAGGTTGTCCCTACAATTATACTGTTTTGCATAAGACTTATTAGCTTAGAAATGGATCATTTCTGCATGCAGTAGAAGGCCTCTTTTTAATTCAAAATTTTTTTGGAAGTCCTTTAAAAAATAATAATTTATCTTTAAAAAAAAAAATGCAGGTTGATCTATTGATTTCATAAACTTCTTTCTAACACCTGGCTAAGCAAGCCTTCAAGAAAGGAGGTAGGATGTATATTTCCACAGAGCCTTTAAGACAGCTGTTGAATTAAACATGTTCCAGCAGTAAAGAAGTAAATAACGTAATGCTTGAACAGAGATCTTCATTCAAGAAGTTTCTTGCTTCTCAAGAAAAGTATTTAATCTGCCTCTTGACTTTTTATGAAGTGGGTGTTTCTTTTTACTAGAATGCATGTATGCATATACTTGTGTGTAATTTAATGTATCTGGTATCAAACAACACTTGAACCTATATGAATTGCAGATGCAAGAAGAAAAGTAAGCAATCAGTTTATTAGTTTCATATGTGCAATGTGTGCAAGGAAATCAGATGTATCCCAGTTTCATCTAAGACTGATGCTTGTATTATATTCACTAACTTTTGGAAAAAAAAAAGAAACAAAAAAAAAACCCAAAACAAAACAAGGTCTTTTAAGGTAAACTTCTTCAGTTAAATCTTAATAAAAATAAATTTCCATTTGATAAAAAGCCATCATATTAGTAGTTTTATGATTTATGTCTGGTAACATTAAAGAACTTTCTTTACAATTATTCTGTTATGCTTCAGCTAACAATATTATGAGCCCACAGTATAACTTTATTAGGTAACCATCTAGAATTATTTCCATATAAAACATATTGATCCATCAAAGATGTACTCCTGGAAATTACACAGTTGACGGAGTTGGCCATATTCAGTATGCTAATTAATATTTTCTTTCCTCTAACTTTGTGAATCTCCATGTTTGTACTCTTTAGATAAGGGGAAAAGGTCAGTTAGCATTTGACCTGAGTCAGAAAGATAAATCAAGTGGATGTCAGAAATATTCAAAAGGCATCTTCAAACTATTTAAAAGGACCATTTTATATTCCAGATTTTTGATGAGTGATTCATATTTTTAAGCTGAGTGTCAAAAATCCATCATCTTTGCAACAGGAAACCTTTGAGTTCCTAGATGAAATTTCTCATTGAAGAAATATTTTTCAGTTAAAGAACTTGGGAACTTAGATGTTCCTTCTTTTTAAACATTTTCCAAAGATGAAAGTATGGGCTTTGTAGCACCTACTTATTTGAAAAAAAATTCACATGAAAAATTTAGCAAATCAAAGAAAATATGTTGGCTGCCCAACAAAAATCTTCTAAATCTCCTGCATTTGGCAAGCCACAGGGTATTACTGAAGATAGAGACTATGTTTTACAAGAGAAATACAATTCCTGAGTCTTCAAATAAAACCTGAAAAACTATAATCATTACTGAACACAATAATATTGCTTATTAGCTCAGAACTGACAATGTACTTATCAGCATATGGACCTGAAATTAACTCACTTAATTTGCATAAATGGGATAAATCCTACTTAAAAGGAAAATGAACGTGAAGGTTGTTCCTTACTACGTAGTGTTTCTTATCTTTCAATTTTGCTGCCTTTTTTTGTGGTCTTTCTCCAATTTTGCTTTCCTTTAACTTAATTTTCTCTTGATCCTATTAACGAACCTGAAGAGTTCTGTGACATCCCTACCTCTTTGTTGAACTTTAAAAAGTTAAACTGAGTATTTATCAGCCTACACCTTGTTTACTTTTTGAGCTTCCTGGACCCATTTCTTTGGTTTATCTTCGCCAACAGCAAATTTTTTAGGAGAAACAGGTTTTTTTCCCATTCTATTTTATGAAAAAGAATATTTGTATGATTTTGTTGAGGCCTTTAGATATAATGATAAGATAAATACTATAATTCACAAAAACAAAGGGATATTAAGAATATGACCTTAAATACTCTGTATGCATTTTCCTCTGCTTTCAGTTTATGAGCTTTACATACTGTGTCAAGCAAAATTTACACTATATTCTGCAGGAGAAAGATAATTAATTTACTTATATGAGTAAGATGATAGCAAAATAAATTATCTCAGTCGTAAGAATAACTGATGAGAAAGGAGATATTGCTATGCATTTTAAATAGCATGTTATGGTATGGTGCACCAAGTATTTTTAAAAAAAAAAATGTTTTGCATTCTTGTTGCAGTGTGCTAAAATGAAGTAGGTACAAATAAATAAGAAAATAAAACTCCTGAACTTAAATAGTAATTTATTATGAATGATCAAATCAATCTTGAATAAATGTCTTCTTTCAAGGATGTGTATATCTACAGCTAGGTCTTTATGTATGTACATATATAGAAACCTTAATAGGTCAACTTATACCTACACATCTGCTTGCAGTAGTAGCCTTTTTGCTATTCCTGATTATGAAGTTCTGTAGAAATATCTCATTGAATTTAGGTAATTAGCTGTTGAATCTCATTAAAAAGCCCGCACTGGTATTCTGAAGATTTCAGAATGGAATTCTTATTCCATTCTAGCAATAACACTGGCCTGTTTAGTGAGTGATATTTTCAAGAAAGGAGTGAGGATGGTTCTTGTCTTAGGGTATTATTGATGAAAAGAGCTCTAAAATGCCTAATCATTACTATCACTTTAGCATCAGCAGGTAGAAACCATCTCACATAGATAAAAAGAACAAAAAGTATTAATCTACTTATGAGGTTCTCTGGGATGCTCTGAGACAGTTTTTCAGCTTTGCTCCATTTCAGCATAGAAATTCAGGCATTTCATTAGATTATTACTATAACCACAATCCCACTAAAAATCTCAGCTACTGCAAAGGACAGATATTTTACCTTTAGTTCAGTAATATTTCACCTTTAGCCCCTGTAATATTTCTTAACGGCCTCAAAGTTAGGTCTCAGAAACTAATGTCTTTTCCGTTAGTGTTACATTGTTCCCTAGTTTAATCTCACAAAGATAATTATACAATTTTTATTATCAGTGGATGTGAGCATCTCCTGTGTTTTAGATATTGTTCCTTAATCTCTGCTAAAGCTCACACTCAGCTGACATCCATTACCTGATATAATATTATGTTTATTTTTAATTACAAATCAATGGAACCACAAACTGCTGTACACTCTGGAAACTAGTAGATTTGTCTGAATTTTCAGTCATTACTTCTGTAAAAGGAACATATAAAAAAAATTCTATTCAAGAAACAGAGCAAAGAGGTATCATGAAAAGTACATTTAAAGAAAACTGTTGAATTCACTTTACTTTCTACCACAGATAATTCTTCTATAACACATTTGTTCGTTCTAAATTAGCAATGTTACTCTCAGCTACCATTCCTATATAAAATATCATCTGAATCCTGAACTACTGAACTTAGCCTGTTAAGTAAATTCAATCAGGCTGTGTTACCTCAGATAAATTGCTCAAAAAAATATAGATTGCAATAAAAACTAAACACTCTTGGACACATGCAGAAACAGAAAAACCTCCATAGCTAATGCTGTTATGTGAAATTTAGGAGAAATTTAAGAATTTTAAATATGACTTAATGAAAACCTTGATGGGTGTCATGGTTTAACCCCAGCTGGCAACTAAGCACCACACAGCCACTTGCTCACTCCTATTTGGTAGGATGGGGAAGCGAATTGGAAGGGTAAAAGTAGAGAAAACTCATGGACAAGGACAATTTAATAGGTAAAGCAAAACCCATGCATGCAAGCAAAGTAAAACAAGGAATTAATTAACTACTTCCCACTGGCAGGCAGGTGTTCAGCCATCTCCAGGAAAGCAGAGCTCCATCATGCCTAACGGTTACTTGGGAAGACAAACACTATCACTCTGAACACC
>NW_010339349.1:12429-16401 GCF_000700745.2 Antrostomus carolinensis
CTTTCCCTAGCTTTATTTGTGAGCGTGATGTCATATGAACTGGAATATCCCTTTGGTCAGGTGGGGTCAGTTCCTTCAGCTGTGTCCCCTCCCAACTTTTTGTACACCCTCAGCCTACTCGCTGGTGGGGTGGTGTGAGGAGCAGGAAAGGCCTTGATGCTGTGCAAGCACTGCTCAGCAATAGGTAAAATATCACTGTGTTATCAGCATTGTTTTGTCTGAACTTCCCCTGGAGCAGCTTTGAGCCATTCCCATGTGTCCTGGCACTGGATACCAGAGAGAAGAGCTCAGCATCTCCCTCTCAACTTCCTCTGCTCAGGAAGCTGTAGAGAGCAATGATACTGCCCCTCAGTCTCCTTGTCTCCAAACTAGACAAACCCAGTGCCCTCAACCACTCTTCAGAGGAATTACCTTCCAGTTCTTTCACCAGCTTTGTGGCCATCCTCTGGATGCATTCAAGTACTTTAACATCTTTTTTTAACTGTGGAGTGCAATTTACAGGATTGCATTCCCCACAGTATGGGAATGCAATTAGTACAGCTATAGCTAATTGTTTCAGGATGTGCTATGTCAGAATTCATTTGCCTTGCATGGCCCTTTACAGAGAGAAAAGCATGGTTTTAAAATGCATTGGCTACCAGTTCATTTTTAAATGTAACTCAAAGCATAGGTTTTAGCTCATAAATCCCTTGTTGTTTGAAATCCTTGCTGCTTAAAGACTGTCTTTTTCCTCAAAGTCTTCTGGATAGGGGGCACTCATGGCTTATTCTTACTGCTGATGTATTAGATCCGCGTTTGAACACATGCAAGGGCCTGTTTCATCACACTTAGTTTGCTTAAAAATGCTGAGATTTTTTAACTGAACAGACATAGTGTGGCAGCTTTCTGCACTCATTGCCCCGGTTTTGCAAACTAATTATAATGTGTATGCTAGATTACTTTTCATAGTTTCTATTATTAATTAAAAAAAAAAGTCCCTTTGTATCTGAAAAATGTCATCAGTAATTTCATCACACCAACATTCTCAGGTGGTTTCAGCTGGGCATATAAAAAGCAAAATCTGCAGTCCTTCTTTGCAGCTATCTTCCAGGTGCACAGGGACTCTTAAAGACAGGCAGTTGCCTTTTAGTGCTGGATGGCAACTTGGCTAGCCACCTCTTTACCCATATCAGTATTACCAGCAACAGCATTACCCTTCACTAAATGTCTGCAGAATTAATTTAAAAACTCAGCAACCTTTATTCAAACTCCTGGAGAGAAAAGCATAACCTCACAGTGCATCTCACTGACCCAGAAGTGTTTCCTCTCCTATAGCTTTTCCATTGTCTGGGCTGATTTGACACCTGGAGGTGACCAAGGCTATCAGGCCTTTTCATCTGGATAGCAGTGGCAAGACCTAAGAAATGCCTTCTTGAGAAGCACTGAAGAGCTTGCCATCCTCATCCTCTACAGAACCAGGGGCAGAAGCTGTAAGAAATGGGGTGCAGAGAAGTTGCAAGGGGTCACAGCACTTTGTAGCACCTACTGGTGTCCTCCCAGGCACAGGAAGGATTCCTGTCCCCAGTGTCAAACAGGCCACTCTCTGAAGCCCCTAAGATGGCTCCAGGTTGAGGGAGAATAGGGGTTGGGATCTTCTAGGAGGTGTGACCAGCCTGTGGGACAGCGAGGCAGGTCTTGCTCACATGCTCAGGTAATAGCAAATCACCAGCCCTGGAGTCAGGAAGGAATTTTTCCCTGGGGCAGATTGGCACTGGTCCCTGGAGGTTTTTTGCCTTCCTCTGCAGCATTGAGCACAGCTGTTTGTCAGGCTTCCTCTGGTCCATTTTGCCTAGGTTACTCTCTGCTGCTCATTCACCAAAAAGTGGCCACTTGAGCCCTGTGGGCAGGGGGAAGAAGGCTTTATGTCCCCCAGGGTGGGCTGGCACTGGTCCTCAGGGGTTTTTTTGCTTTTCTCTACCACACTGAGCATGGCCCATTGTCAGGTCTCCTCTGGTCCATTTTGTCTAAATTCTTGCCCGCTGCTCTTGCACCATCAAGGCACCATTTGTGCCCTGGCTATCTCTGGTTCTCTTTCCCATTGCAAGTATCCAGCAGGAGTGAGCTCTTCTCTTGCCTTGGCTCCATTTCCCCAGGGGTCATTGCTTGTGCAAAACAGCCTGTGCTTGGAAGGGCTCCAGGCTTGCTGTACCATCAGGAGCTGCCACTTTTCAGCTCTCCCTGCATGCAATACAAGAACAAGGCAGTCACGAGAGCACTTTCCATGTATCACTGGCCAAGAAGCACAGAAGAACAAGTTTTTGAAGGTAAAAAGCATGCTTATCATTGATATGTGTCATACTTTTGAAAATACCCCACGTTACCACACACCTCTTTGTGTTTGGTTGGGTCCTGATGCCCATTCTTCAGATTCTCACTCTTCAGGAAACAGGGACTGCTTGGCCTGTATTCCTGATGCTGCTTCTTTCTGTAGCTCTGTGACTTGCCTTTGTCAGACTGCAAGGGATATTTTTTCAAGCTAAACTGAAGAATGTATCAGCCTGCTCCTGGCTACACAGAAGCATTGTGTTAATGCCTGTAAGCCTCATGTCTGAAAAAGATTCAGAAAAATAATTTTTTAAAAAATAATAAAATAATAAAATAAAAATTAATATAAAATAAAATGAAATAATAAGTTTCCACTTATAACCTTTGTGATGTATGGCCTTGAAACTGTTTTTGGAGCTGAAAAACCCCTAGCATTTCAGGCAAATAACAGTCCCATCGTTATTTGACTCATGGTGAGTGCAGGGAATAGAATAGAATAGAATAGAATAGAATAGAATAGAATAGAATAGAATAGAATAGAATAGAATAGGGTATGCCTATTTTTACACATGACAAGCTATGACTGAGGTCTTAGGGGTCCATCCAGGAGAGCAGTTATCAGCAGTGCAGGTCTCAGTCCCATCCAGGGGACCAGATCAGAGACAAGCACACCTACAATATAGCTCAGACAGGGACTGAAATATCCCAGCATTATCAACACTGTTTTCAGCACAAATCCAAAACATAGCTCCATACAAGCTACTACAAAGAAAATTAATTCTTTCCCAGCCAAAACCAGCACAATGGGGAATTAAATGGCTGCTTGTTAATAATATCCCCTTCAAAATATAACTTCTTGATATTATTTTCATGTTGTACTGAAAGTGTTCGGAATACTTTCTCTAATGAATTCCATTTCTACTAGTGTGAACAGTATTTATAGAAAGAACTTTATTTGAGAGACAAATTGTATTTGTACTTGTGTCTTCCTTCATCATTTTTTCAGTGTTTTGACTACTGTAGGTGATTCTGCTCTGGCAGGAGGGTTGGACTAGATGATCTTTCGAGGTTCCTTCCAATTGCTAACATTCTGTGATTCTGTGACAAGCCAATATATATCATGCTGAATTTCTGTTATCTGTGGCGATCTCTGAGGACAAACCTAGTGAGAAACAGACCTATCATCAAGACAGAAAAGCAACAGGTGAAAACACACTTTTGACCATTTTATTTAAGTTCTAGTTCTGTCTTTGTGTTGAGGAAGGAAAAATGCACATTCACTGTTCTCTCTGGAGCGCAGTATATAGAAAACTGAATGCTGCAGCAATAGTTGGGGTTTTTTGGCACATGCTGTCTTTGTATCAAATAGAGATGTTGGACAGGAAAATTTTTAAAAATTCACACTCCACAGGGAAACAAAACTCTCATCATTCAAAAATGTCCATGGCAATAAGAAACTACAGTATGAAATGAACTTTGTGGCACCCACTAGTTCAGAGATTAAGAAGCTGGTAGGATACAAACAGGTTCAAAAGCCAGCCCAGCATGAAAGATAGCAAAGACCCAAACCTCACATCTTCTATGAGAAAGTTAACAAAACATAATTACCCACCACTGAATATTTTTTTCTCTGATGTTCTGTGGTGGGTTGACCCTGGCTAGATGCCA
>NW_010339350.1:0-69437 GCF_000700745.2 Antrostomus carolinensis
GAGAAATCCCAGAGCATGGGTGGGTGTGGGGGGTCCCGTTCGTCCCTGCCCTGTAGGTAGGAGAAGTGCGAGTTAAAAAATAAAATAAATTTTTTTAAAAAAAGGGGGGATAATTGTTCAAAATCAGCCACTTGGACGCTCGGCCGGGAGTGTGGCAGTGCCCGAAGGTGTCCTGTGCTCAGAGCTCGCCTGGTGGAGGAGCATCGTGGCCGCCTGCTCCAGCCCCACGTTTGAGGTTGTCAGTGGTGGGGAGTTGTTGCTGATGCTGACGCTGAATTATTCATATAGGACCTGTAAACATCCCCAGCTTCTGTCATCTCTGGGCTGCTGGAGGGCACAATGGAAGTGGCTTTTTCTAGAGTTATTCTGACTTGATGGTAAAGAACTTTGTACGTACTGTTTTTTTCTGTACTTAAAAAAAACCTGTGGGTATCGAGTCGTTTGCAGTTAGACAAGGTTCTGGATAGATGTACATACTCTTAGACAGCCTTAAGTAAATAAATAGGTAATCTGAACAATCTATTGTCCAAAACCTGTTTCTTCTTGTTTCACAGATATGAGCTTATCAAGTGTTTTACCTTTCCATGACTGTAAATATTGATGTAATATAAGAATTAAAAAAAAAAGACAACTTATTTACAATGAGAAGGGGATATCTAGTTCTGAATATTGGGTTTTGGGGCAGCATTCTTGTATTGTGCAGTATTTTTAGTTATGAACTGCTAAAGCTCAGGTAGGGATTTTTATCCTAGGCAGTATGATTTGAGAGGGGAAAAAAATGTGGTATTATAAAAACCCATTATTATTGTGATTAGGATGACCAGGCACACAGCTGAAGTGCCTGAATAAGTGGACACAACATTGTGTTGCTGCACATAAGGTCCATGTAGATCTGTTGCAATTTTGCACTGGAATTTTATTCTGCAGAATGTTGTTATTCCTCATTAACTAAACAACCTTGACATTTGGAAAGGAAGTATGTAATATTTGAAGTGGATTTCTAGTTAGCTGAAGTCTGGTGTCTTCTGTTGGGGGATGAAAGACCTGCGTCCTTATCCCAAGGATTCAGAAGTGCAGAGGAAACAAGCCAACTACAGTGACCCTTTTTGCAAAAGTGTGGTTATTTTTTGCTTGACGTTGCTTTTCTGTTTTATACAGTATAGGCTGCTAAGGAAAAAAAGTTCTGTTGTGCTTTATGTGCAGTATAATTTGCCTATTTGAAATATAATGTCAATATTGGTCACTAAAATACCTAAACTTGTTACTGAAACGTGGGAAAGAGCAGCATTTTGGAATCTTCTTTCTAAGAGTTATAATGTGTGTTTTTTAGTGTGTGGAGAGGATATTACAAGTGTTTGCTTCCACAAGTGTTACTTCTCTCTAGCTTGTTAGTTATTTTACAAATCAATGAAAAGTAAGTCTCCAGATTGAAATTATATGCACAAAATTGAAGTAACTAACTTTTCTACATTGTGCTACTGCTGATTTACTTTAAATACACTTTATCTCCTACAACCACTCATTTTAGTTACTCTTTCTGGTCATACATGTTTTTCATTGTGATCTAAAGGGATCTAGAAAACTGCCTCAAAAAGTCTGGTAAAAGTAGGGGCAGACTCCAAAGTCTTCTTTCAATTCCCTCCCTCCAGTCCCCTTCCACAGTTTTTGTGGTTCTCTAATTTCATCTTCTAAGTTATTTCATTTTTCAGTTACAGCATGAGTGAGAGATGCTCACAGGGAAGTGAAGCTGCCTCTGCTCCAACTAATGCTAAATGCATAAAAGTAACTGAAAGAGTCTTCTGTATTAGAGAAAAGTCTTTTCTTTTTTCTCTATTGTGTTTATAATATTGACATTTAACTTACTCTTTCAGAGCTCTCAGCTAAAGTTTCGTTGAAATGTTTTATTCCTCTTCTTTTATGCTTGCTTAGAAAATGGTTTTAATGAAGGTTTTCTTGCATGATCAAAAATACTGTTTGAGTTCTAGTGAGCCTAGCTACTTAAATTTAAGATTTTAACAATTGTTTAAGGCGGAAGGGGTCTGTGCCCCATGCAGGTGCAGTGCAACACAGTACAATCTTGAGAACAGACTAGTAACCAGACAGTGGTTTCATAATGCAAACAAACATTTCCTGGATGCCAGTCTTGAACTCTTCAAGTCCTTTACATTCTTTAGTCAAATCTGAATCAGTGTTTCAGATGACAAACTGTTAATTGAACAAGTTACCTTGTCTCTACTGTAGATGTTCCAGATAAAAGTCCTGGCCTATGCAGGACTGCTGTCTGTAAATATTTACTTTGTGCTGTTTCTAAATTATGCAGATAACCAGGAACATGCTGAATATATCTTCCATTTTAGTTTTTCTCTCCTTCAGTGATTCTCCATCTAGTAATGATGTTTTTATGATGTTCCCTTCCTCTTCCGTGCTAGTTCAGTGTTTATCCACCATCTGTTAAGTGACTACCACAGCCTGGGCCTGCTGGGGCTCAAGTTTGGTGGGTTGGTCTGCATACAGAAAGCTCAGCCTTACCTTGGAGCTACATTTCCTCCCAGTATCCTCAGAGAGACTTCTGTGTTCTTGAATAGGTTCACATCTAAACCCCTCCTGTAATGTTGCCACTCCCAGACTGATTTGATACACAGTTTTTTTTCTTCAGGCCTAAGGAGGATGTTGGTCTATGTGGTTTTGTTGTCAGTGACATCACCTGCTTATGATTACAAAGGGTATTGCAAAATTAAGACACTATATTGATAGAGATGCATCAGCCATCTCTGAAAAATCATCTTGTTCATAACTCTCAGCGGTAAAAAATTCAGAAATGAATTTTTTGTGCAGACAGATTACCTGGACAAACTGTTGACCAGTTATCCACTGGAGAGTTCTGTCTCAGGTTCATGTTTTTCAACTTTTGTTTCTGTTTTTGCGCTGCCTGAGATGCTGTATTGACAGAGGAAGCATGTCAGAAAGGTGGGAATTCTCCCATGTCATCAGTGTAGTTTCGTGGTTTAGCTTTCTTGGAATGTTATTGCCAAAACCTTTCTTAATACATGTGGTCATTTGCCTGCTCCATTATAGCCATTATTTCTGTAGGTGCTGATGTTTCACTGTGCTCTCAAAGATCAGGCTTATGCATATCTAGAACTTTGAAGTTCTGTGGGGTGGGGGTTTTTTGTTGTTGTTTGCTTGGTTTGTTTTGGTGTGGTTTTTTTCCCCCCATATAAAGATTTACTTACACCATTCGTAGTTCAAGATCTCTTCCGTTCTTTCCATTTTTCTATGACCTAGAGGCTGTGGTGTGAGTCTCAGGAGTTTTATTTTTATATATTGTGGCATTCCCTGTGAAGTAGACCATCTCAAACTTAATCATAAATGTAGTAACAATAAACTTTGTTTCCAGAAGGCCCTGGTGCATTTCCTGTGGAGTATCTGAATAGACATAGGCATTGCTCTTATGTGCAGTAAAAAAACCCAACTTATTTTAACCTTACTGTATTTTTAGCTAAAATCTAGACTTGATTTTATCTGAACCCAGTCAACTAAGGAGAGTGATGAGGCTGATACTTAATTTTTCCTGAACATCTCTTTATAGTATGTAGCTTCTCTTATAATTCTTTGTAGTTTGTGGAGCTTTGGGTTTAATCAGTATGGATCAGTCAGGTTATAGTTCTTTTTCCAAACCAGAGCTGCTTTAAAAAGCTGCCACTACAGATATGCTCTCGATAATGAATGAACTACAAGGTGAGACTGGAAACGTAAAACTGTGACCACATAATTACTTGCATTTTAGATGATGTCAAAAGCAGTTCTACCTGCAGAGAGATTAACAGTGGAGGAATAAATTCACATGCAGTAGCTGTTTTTTTTTTTTAAAGTGTCTGAGCTTTTAGTCCAAGAGGGAGAAGAAAAAATTGTTGTTTTGCAAGAATTTTTTATGCCCGGTGTATGATACATATGAAGTTTGAGATCATTGTGGTTATTTTTAAATCATAGGTGAAATGGGAGGAAATAGGTGAATTCGAGTAAACCTCAGTGGGTTGTTGGGCACTGACTCATGAATGAGGCTGAGTTACTGAGGGAGGTTGTCACAGTTCTTATCACTGCTCTTTGCGGAACATCTCTTGGACCTCTTGCATGCTCCAGACTGGTACTGGAGGATGCTTGGGTTGGTTTCTCTTTCACCTTATAATTTTGTGGGTGAAGTTTGAATGCTTCAGTTGATGTTTCATAACCAGTTGAATTACCGCTGTGGCATGGATGGGGTCCTTCAAAAGGGGTAAGGGATAAGGTCCTTCAAAAGATGTCTGGGGTTTGGAAACTCCTGCACTTACCTCAGAAAAAAGTTGTCTCCCCTTGTGAATTGAAAGACCTTATCTGCACGCTGGTTGTACTTTGTAGGGTTTACTTTGGATGCTCAATTATTTGGCTCTTTGGTCTTTGACTCATGAAAATTTGATGTGGTGTACGTTACCTGCATGCTATTTGCTCTCTTGGGACAACCAGGAATGTGAGTTTGGTGTTGCTAGGAAAGCCAAAAAAAAAGTTTTAAATGTCTTTAGGATGCAAACTATCTATTTTTCTATGATATACTTTTAAAACCAAAAAATCTTGTGAGGTTTATACCCTTCTTTGGTTTAAATCATCGCTCAGTGGTACCTTTAGTCAAGGAAATGTCTACATCCTCCGCTTCCGTTTCTGAATAGTGAAATTTCTCCTACCTCTTCTGGATAGTTTTGGTGTTATTGTGACCCTCCTTGGCAGAAGGGAGCTGGATGGACTCCTTCACAATCAGTAAGTGCTGTTCCTCACTGAAACTCAGAAGAGGAGGTTTCCTCCATCAGGGATTCTCTGTATCCCACTGTGTCAGCGTGTTAACTGGTGAGCGGATGCTGGAAATGTGTCCTCTTATTTGAAGTGTATGTGCTCAGCACCCCGCTTCTTTGTGAGGCAAGTGAGTAGCTGATGAGAAACTTCCTGAGATGTTAACGCAATCTTGGTTTCTGCTGTTGTGATCTCCTGTATAATATGGCCAAGTTGTGGATAGCCTGGCTCTTGATATCATGTATTAGCAACTTTTCTTTAAGCTCATGAATTACGGGAGAGATTAAAATAGAATTTCCTGGAGAAGAGTATCTTGTCAGCTGAATTCGATCGACCCCATTTTGGTAGAGCACAAATTCTATTTGTATTTGTAGTTACCTAGCAGGAGAGAGAGAAAACTGTTATTTAAAGATGAAGTATAACAATCTGATCCTGAGATTTGGCAGCAGTTTGGTTGTAAATTGCATATGCAACTATGCAACCAATATTAACCTTTTGGAACGGCAAAAAAAAAGAAAAGAGTACTCCATTTTAATACCTATTTAATATTTAATGTTCCAAAAGCTATTACTTAAGTACTTCAAGCAGTTGGTAGTCTCTTAATGGAAAATCTTTTTCTATTAAAGTTTGAAGTATAAAATCCTGGTTTAATTTTTAGCTATCTTGATGCAGATGGAAAATTCGTGCTAGTATAGAGTAAATGTGACATCTTGAATTGACTGCTGTAATGCTTCTTGACTTCTATCACTTCTGTAATTGGCTAAATTAAAGTATACCATGCTTCCATGTCATGTAGAATATGAGTCAGACACTGTATAGCATAATTGTGAGTTAATGCTTTGGGCATTCAGAAATAAGACAATATTGTATGCTAGTGGAAATTTCAGGGTGTGAGAAAGGTCAGATTCAGATGTTTGAGCTTTTCTTAGCATCTTTTTTCAAATAACCCCATTGCTGTATTTATGACTTGATTCATATGACATTAATAATTCATGGAGAGAATGTTGCAAGTAAAACACAGCCTTATAGATGTTAATTTTTTTTACTGTGTTTCTAGCAGGGATAGAAATAGCAATTTTTACGTCAATAACCTTCTGAGTAGAGGGAGTGCAACTACGTGAGATTAAAGTTCTCAGGAATGTATGGTGTATTTAAAATGTCTGTCACAGAAGAAGAAAAGGCATTTGCACATGGGGAATTGTCATGGAAAAATCAGCACTTAGTTGTTCTCAATTTGGAGAAAATATGTTCATTGTTTCTATTCATTCTAATAGCATAATGCCCATATGCTTTCACTATGAGGTTCTGAGTATTCTGCAACATAAAACTGAGTGGAAAAGGATTAAAGAAGCTGTGGAAGGGGTCTCGAGCTTTGAGGATGATGTCTGTGTTCTGCAGAAACGGGAAGCACAATATTCTGCAGCGTGTTGAAATAACTGGTACTTAAGATGTCTCATTTCAGCCTTGACCTATTCACATTTTTTGCTGGTAGCATATGAAGAATCTTTTGTCTTCTGGGGGGTATGCCTAACAGATTTTCATACTTAGAAGCACACCTGTAAGCTGGGTTATTGGAGCTGGAATACGCTTCCTTCCATTCTCGTTTAATTTAACAAAATTATCTTGAATCTGCTCAGGCATCAACTTTCTAGTAGGTTCTTGAATGGAAACCCTGTATCTTTTAGGATTGTCCTGTCTAATGATCCTGTAGGTAATTTTCTCACTTGCCATCCTATTCCGCAGCACTTTGCAGAACTTGAAGGTTTAACATCGATCAGCTTGAACCCAAACTTCTTTTCTTTATCACTGAATTTTTTCATTGTTGTTTTTCTGAGTGACTGTCATATGACTATGCTGATAATTGGACATTAAGGCAGTGGCTGAAGGACTAATAACTTCTTTTGAAGGGTCTAGTGCTTTTTTAGTTAAAACTTCTAGACTGCCAAGTCAGTCCTAGCTTGTAAGAGTACCGTTAATGTTCTGAACGTTGGAGTTTTAGATGGTAAGTGGTACTTAGCCTTTTACTGTGTCTGTTAGTCTGAATAAGTAACTTTTTATATGGAGGTTGGACCCATTAAGCTATTTTTAGAAATCTATCAGAAATGTACATGTTAGTTGTGTATGGAATATCCTCAGGATCCCAATTTATTGTTTTGACTTGAGTGTTTGAACAGACTTATGATTATCTGACAAAATAAAAATATTACTAGGAAGATTTGTTTTGCAAATCTAGTGATATGCTTGGAGGGTTTTACACACGTGAATCTCAACTTGTATTTTTGTGTTATTCTATGTGATTTGGAGCATTGTGTCTTGAAGACACTGGTCTGTAATTTATGAAATCTAGTTATTGTGGTTTAATAGGTTGGTCCTTAAATATGGTCTGGTTTGGGTTGTTTTTTTTTTTTTTTGCATGAGATTGTTTCATTACTTTTTTATACATTGGATTCACAGAAAGAATTATTCACAAGTATTGTTATCATGCTTTGGATAAAGCCTTTCTAACCAATACTGGAACAGTCTCTTCACTCTTCATTTTCTCACCAGAGTAAACCTTGAATAAATATCCCAGAATTAATGTTGTGATTCATTGCAGATCCCCTGCGTAAGGCAGAGCCTTCCTTGTTCTACCACAGGTTACTTACATCAGAGCTTCATTTACTAAGGCTGCTGATTTAAAAACAAAGTCCCCCAACTCGGTTTAAGCCTTATATGACTGTAATCTAATTCTTTGCACTCTTTATATCACACTTAGTTTGCTTAAAAACAAGATGAGGCAAATTCCCAAAAGGATGTTAAATTTAATTAGCAAATGTTGGTTAAGTACTTAAAGATGGCATGAAAATTACACTAAATACAAAAAATGTTAGCTTGTTTCATGTATGTGAAGAAAAATTGAGTCTCCCCATGGGACTGGTCTTTTATCTGCGAAGGTGAATGTAGGAGTAGGAGGCAGGGAATCCCCAGCACCCGGGCTGTGGCTCCACAAACAGCGAGGAGGTGACCCCGCTCTCCTTCTGGCCTCTTGACCCCTTCCCTTCTGCTGCTGTAAACATTTGTGTGGCCATGTGTTGAATGGTTTTGGGGAACTGGCCTGCTAAAAATAGTCAGTTTTTAACCTGCTGTTTTTCCTGAGTGAAGAGCTGCTTTTCTCAGGCAGTGCTAGCTTTTGCCTGCTTCAAGTGCTGCAAGACTCGAGTCTTATTTCTGATTCAGTCATTGACTATTTCCTGGGTAGTCTTTGATAGATTTCTTAACCTTTCAGTGACTCATTTTCCCATGTGTATACCGAGGATAGTGTGTACTTCTGCTTCTTTCTGAAGCATTTTGAGATCTGGAGATCAAGAGAGATTGTTCAAATTAGTATTGCCTCACAGACCCAAATCTGAAATTACGCTATGACTGTCGCTATTACAATATCCGGTTCTAAATTATTTGTAATTTACTCAAAATCCTCTGCATATGACAAATGTAAGTGTGAACAGTAGCTTTTAAGGGGAAGTCTGAATCGGATCTGGTCAGTAGTTTGAGCTGGCCAAAGAGAAAAATGTCATCATACCTTTAGAAATAAACATTGTTAAATCATTTCCTCCTCTGAGAAGCTCAAATTAACACAGGGCTGAGTATCTCTTCACAGTTCCTGAAACTGTTACTCTTGTCACTGCTTTTTCTCAGCTATGGATCTTCAGATTTAACAGTTTCTTTTTTGATTCTTTGCTCCTACTTCTGTAATTTTTTTTATTTTAATATTATCCATTTGACACTACTGGGTTTCCCCATCCCTTATATATTTTACCATAGAATCTGGGAATGTCAGGGAAGTGGGACACTGTAGCAGGATGAATTGGGTTCTGAAGGACAAAACAAGAAATGTTTCTTTCTGCCCCTTCTAATTGTCGGTATTCAGCGAGGCAGACAAGTTGCCAGCCTGAGTGGCAGCTGTATGGAAGTATTGGAGACCTAACTTTATCTTTGTGAGATGTTTAAGGCAGAATTCCAAAGTCTGTAACAGTTCTTGTAAATGTTTATATGAGAAGCCTCTGAAATTTGCAAAATAACATGAAAAGGTATGAAAATACTTGTCTGCAGAATTGAATCGTGTTGTCATAGACTGAGCAGAGTTGGAAGCAGTTTTCTTATATCGCAATTTGTCAAGGGTGCTGAAAATGAAGATGAGCAGCCTCTGTTCTGGCAGAGAAGAGGGAACCAGGGGAAGGATTGGAGAGGCAGAGAGAGTTAACAGCGAGGAGCTTTGCAGGAGGGTTCTGATTGGATTTGAGTGGAGCAAGATGAAGTTTGTCGTGACTAACGGAAGGATGCAGCAGTGAGGAAAGCCCGGATGAGATTGTTTACAGTCTGCACACACAGTTACCATTTTATGCAGAAAGACTGCTGTATTTAAACATAATCTCAATGTATGGAACTTGGAGAGGTTACAGCATGAAGCTGGCATTGCCCTCACTGACCAAGAAATAGATTGATGAGGAATAATCTGTGTTCACTGGATAAATGTGAGCAGATGCTGAAGAGAGGCAGATGTTTTCAGGTCATAAGGTTGCCTGCAGAGAGATAAGAGTTGAAGTCAAGTTGTTACATCCACAATTGCAGAATTAAGGTAGTAAGACAGGGAGAAATGAACAGAGTATTGGTGGTAATTCTATAGACAAATATTGGCAAAAACCCCTCCTTCCCCCACCCCCAGTGTGGCAGAGAGTAGAAACAAGCCCACGCTGTAGGAGATAAGGTGGGGTCCGCAGGGCATGTAGAGAGGTCACGTTAGGAGAGCGGGCAGGTACATATAGATGTCTGTAACAAGCAAAGGAGGCTCAGAGGGAGGGAATATTGTACTTCAGTGTCATTTTACATGTTGTTGTACTACAGCATTGATTTTTTCTTGAAAGAAATGTGATCCTACGCAGAATCCCCATCCTTTAGTTCCCTCCCCGCCTCGTAATTGCCAATATGTAACCATGTATTTTTCTCTACTGTTACCGCCCTTATCTCTTCCTGCTGTTGTGTCAGTTCCCTCAGGGAGGAAGGAGAATGCACCCCCACCATTGATAACTTCATTTGTTTCTTTTCATCCTCACCTCACTTCCCATCTCTCTTATTGACTACAATTATAACCTCTGATGTTGTTTCTTTTACCTTCCTCTGTTGGCAGCTTTTCTTTATTTTGCTTTTTAAAAATTTTTATTGTGGTACTACAAGGATGATTATATTTGCAGTTCTCAGTAGGAAGGTTGTTAGACTGAATGTTTTCATAGGTATTATGTAAAACTTGTAGGTTGTGTGATATGGGATTTGAGTTAACATTGTTGGATGGATGAAGGATGCTCAGGCTTGTGCGCTGTGACCCCCTCCTGCCCCTCATCTTGCCACGTCTAGTGCAGAATCTGGACAGACAGTCAGGACCTCTCGTTGCTGTTGGTTGTGAAAGATTCTTATATCAATGAAGATTTCGAGACCGACAGTCTAATGCAAACCTAACAATCTGTAAACTAAAGTTCTTGTGAATGGAGAAATAGCCTTTGTGGCATCGTACACAGTGAGCATGGATTGAACTTTCAGCACCTGGGTTAATGATCAGCTCGTGGGTTTGACTGAATATTGAGAAAGTAAGGAGAGGATGTAACTTGACAGAGAGAAACTAGAGAGGACCTTGAATCGTGCAGTAATGGGCCTGTATTCGGATGGGATTTTTCAAACGATTGCTCCCTGATCTCCTCTGCATCCCCAGATTCTTCAGATCTTCCTGACTGTGGTCAGTGTGCCAGGGAAGAGAGTAGTAACAGGAAGAGTATTTATTGGTACTTTCCCAGAATCCGGGGTGCATTTCTGTCCCCCTGTGCCTCAGAAAGGGTGTCACAGAACTAGAGAAGGTTTGGAAGTGGTTGATAAGGAACAGTCAAGTAGACTAGGATTCCTCAGCATGAAAAAGATATGGCTGAAGCAGTATTATGGAAGTCTGAAGAATCTCCTTTGCTAACAGGGGAAAAAAAAGAATAGGAAATAGAAGTTTGGAATCGCTGAGCTGAAAGGAGTGTCTCTGGGAGCTGCTGGAAGGCTGAGAGTTTGTTGGGAAGGTACTGGTGTGTGCTCCCTAAATGACTGCTACTGGCCATTGTCAGCCACAGCATATTGGGCTAAAGGAGCTTTAGTCAGATCCAGTGTCACCATCTTTATTCCTTACTAAAGTTTTTAAAATGTAGCAGACATACATATATATAAAATCCAGGTCAGCATCTTCCACGTGTTTATGAAGACTGCATATGAAGCTGGTGAGGTAGCACAAGTTGGGGCATCAGCAATTCATCCAACTAAGATTTGTACTTTTGTAACCTTAAATTGTTTGAGCATCCTTATACCATGGAGCCAGTGGTTCCTGTAATAACAAATGTTCACCAGCCTGTGATAGGAGTAATTGTCACATTAGTAAATGTTTGATTGAGCTGATGGTGAACCAAATGCCATAGTTTTACATGGGCTTCAACAAAGCTGAGAAAGAAAAATAAGGGGTTTTTTATGTAGCTTGGGTTTAGGAATACATTTGAGTACTGTAGCTTGAGAATCACGATGTATATTACTAAAATTATTTGCTTTCTGCCACTGTTTCTTGAATAAATGGAGTACATATGACTCAGACCTGTTAGACTATCACATTGTTGGTGAAGATGTTCTCTAATGAATGGAGTATGAATGATGAAGCATAATAAATGTTAATGGCGAATAATTCTGTGTTAGAACTTGTCACTTGGATGTGAATTATAGGTACTATAATAGATATATAGTTACTATAGAGCACACAACTAGTGATCCATAGCATTGCTTCCACAGTGAAACTGTAGTGATTTTCATATCTGAAAATCAGGTTTAAGAGGTAAAGTTTAATTTGCCTCATTATTCTGGTAGTCCAACATGTAAAGCTTTCTTTATTTCATGGAGAGGTGGGGTAAAAAACCCCAACCAGAACAGGAACGATAAAATATGTCAGAGAAACTTCAAGTTCTACTTGTCTAGCTTGCTGTGTCTGATCCTTTCCTGAGCTGATTTTTGTCTATTGACTATTAATGGCAAATGTAGTTCATAAGTGTAACTTTACATGTGATGTTTGTGGAAGGCTGCAGGTTAATAGGCTCTGAAATGAAGCCATCTAGGCAGCGATCAACAGTTATTTTCATTGAAGGTCTGATGTGTCTGCTAGGCTTTGGACCAGAAGTTGAGAATTTGCTACAGGTCTGATACGTAGGCTCCAAGGATTACATCTTCTGAGCTATTAGAGAGAAATACCTGATGTTAAAAAATAGGTATGTCCTGCTCTTTTGGTTAGAGCCATAATTTACCTGCTCAAAGCACTGATGGGCACAGTGTTCGATCAATCTCTTCTGATCTTCAGCAACTGGAGCTATACACAGCTTCATGGATGCTTGGACTTTGTTAGTGAACTTGTCTGGATTTTTTCAGCATTTAAAATCTTCCCCAACTCAGTATGCATTTCAGAGTTCACTGTTAATCTGTAGCTGGAGAATACAATAGAGGCAAAGTAGTCATCAAATGTCAACTAAGCAGGATTGTTTTAAGGCTTCATAGTATATTCATTTTCTGGCATTCCATATGAGACAAACTATGCTGTCAATTGAAACGGTGCTGCTGTTTTTTGTTGTTTTTTTGTTGGTTTTTTTCCCTTTGTGACTGCCTGTTTTTGTAACTACTTTTGTCAAGCTGCTGTTAGGTGGTAATAGTATTTTAGGGTCTGACTAATACACTGTGGTTTAATGAACTGTAGGTGGCATCGAGTAAAGCAGTCACTAAGACTACCTGAATCTGAAAGTAAGAAACAATTCATAGAATCCAAAACCTCTGTAGAAGAAATGAAAGTTAACTTCACATTGTGCTGAAGAAACTTACTGTAAATAAAGAGTTCGTCTATAGACTATTTTAACCTCTTTAAGATCTAAGTGACCTGCTTTTCTTCTAAAATCCCCCTAATTCAACTGCTAACTGGTAAAATGATGTATTCCAACAATATAATCCTCAAATCTTTGTGTAGACAATGCTGACATATCTCATTTTGAGCCCATTTAAGACCCGTTAACATATTTCAGACTAGAGTAACCTATTAAATAAAAACATCAGGAAAAAGCTTTTACTGGTAATGGTTGTTTTGCTTAGGTGACTATGGCTGTAATGTATTGTGAGTACATCTGGTACTTCAGTGCTTATCAGTGATCTTTTTTCCTTTAGGCGGTTTCCTAGAAACATGATTGCTTGCTGGTCTTGATCTCACAGCTTTGTGAAGACTTCTTCTCTGATAATGTCAAGTTCAGGCTACCCTCCTAACCAAGGAGCATTCAGCACAGAACAGAGTCGTTATCCTACTCACTCTGTCCAGTACACCTTCCCCAGCACCCGACACCAGCAGGTAAGGAAACATGAGGGTTACAAATTTAGCAAGAGGATAATTTGGGTGTTTGTTGTGCCAAGTGGGATTCCCACCCCCCCCAACCACTGTAATACAAGTATTTGACATTTGAAAACAGTGCAGTTGCAGACCAATATGTCGAGTTAAAACTGACTGGGGAAATCTGTATAACAATGTTGTTTGTGCCTGTGGAGTCTGGCTCTTGCCTTAAAGCTGATGGATCTACTTATTCAAGTGTTTTGTGTCTTTGAATGAGGGTCTGACTCTGGTATAACTTCTGGGAAGTATAATCTGTAGCCATGTACTGCTCCTTGGTTCCTTCTGAAGTATCATCTTGAAAGGATATAATTATCTGTTGAATTATACCTTCCTGCAATGCTGTAACTGAAATTATTAAAACCCCTTTTATGGTTTTTTTTAAACATGCAGACTACCATGTACTGCAATTTTGGCTTTTTAAAGTTTTTACTTTTTTGTTTTTCTTTTTTTTTTACCCTGTCTTTCTTTTTACTTAGACTAGTATTGAAAAATGTTCTATAAAACTGTGAAGGTATCCTAAATAAAATGATAGAGCTTGTCAGTATTTCCTATTATTTAACAATAAATCTACTCAAACTGGCAAAACACTTCTTTAGATATTCACCTGTCTTAAAGACTGAACACTGAGAATCTACTTTTTTTAATGTTGAAAAATCAAATATAAAGGAATACGTGAAGAGGCAAAGGAAGTGTTTTGCCTGCTGAGGAGAACATCTGCCTGTGTTGCTTAGGTAAATAGTTGTGGGGTGGTTTGATTTGTTTTCCCCTCTTGTTTTTTTTTTCTGAGGGAAAAAAAAAAGAAAAACCTGCATTTTGCTACTTCAGGATTACAAAAGTATCTGATTTTTTACTTGTTTTTTTGACAGAAGAATAAGTTTTATAATTCTGTATCTTTATCATGGGGAATTAATGTAACTTACAATGGTTTTATCATTGGAGTTTGAATAAATTGACTAGGGATTGTGTTAATAAACTTTTGTTGTAGAGTTTTGCTTTAATTTATTAATGTTTAGTCATCATACTAAATTTGGCCAACGAAGTGTGTCTGGGTCTGTACGTGTTGATAGCAGTAATTTTCCAGGAATATGCAAATAACCTGTCTACAGTTAGTATAGGTTTAATATGAATGCAGTGTTCTGGGGTAACAAATCCTTTGAGAGTCTGGGCTCTTGGGGCATTTGTGGGTACTAAATTTTTATGGGGAATTAATCTCCTATTAGGCCCAGGAGCATAAGACATGAACCCATAGTCATCTTTCCTCCTTCTGTGTAAGCATTGTTGGGCTAGATTATCTATAAACTAAAAGTAATTGTTGACAAAATCTGTGTGCAAGGTGGAGAACGTGAATCTGAAATGTAAAAACTTGTGTTACACTCTGATTTTTTTTCTGAAGCAGCTGTACCAGTGCTTTCAGGTAGCTGTGTTCTGCTAGCCAGAGTTGGGGTAATGGATTTCTGAGAATCTCCTACTTGGCCATTTCTGCCAACCATTTATTCTGCCATCCCGTGCTCTGTATGGCGTGGGAGGCTGTGGAGGACTAGCTGTTGGCTTGAGAAAAAGCTCAGGTTTCCCTTGTTTTAATGAAATTCTCCTCCTGCTATGGATACTTTAGATGTTTTGTTCTACTTACATGTTTGCAAAAGGAAATTCAAGAATTTGAGCTTTTTGGCTTGCTCCATATTTATTTTTAGATAATTTGTAAATGCTAAATCTTACGGGTAACGACCTATTACGTGTCTCGTAGAGCGTCTCTTTGGTTAATACCAGCTGCATATAACTTTTAAAAGCAAGTGATTGAAGACCCATGTATACAAATGAATTGTCTTGTACCTCACTGTGATTATAAATTATATCAATCAGAAGATGCACCTTGTCTGACTCTTAGTCCTGATTCGTAATGTCTGGTATCAAAATGTCTTGAGGTGATAACAGAAGGTATTGCCTCGGGGTTGCTGAAGTATATTCTCAGTTTACCACTTTGGAGTTGGATGTGCAAAATAGATAAGATTTTTTGTTTGGTTGGGTTTTTTTAAAGGATATTCTGCTGCTGCGGACTCATTTGTGTTTTGTTAGAAGTTGTTAATAAGCTAGGTGGAATTCTTAGCAGAAATATTTAGTCTCTTTAAAGTTGACTTAAAACTTATAACTGCCATTTACAAACTTTAATTTATGAGCTGGAATAAGGCTTTGGTCTTGGTCTGTATTTAATAACTTTGGAATGATCATTCCATGACACCAAACACTCTTGTTCCTGCCTTCTATACCTGTTCTTGTTCACATCAGAAGTGTATTTCATTTAGGAATTTGCAGTTCCCGATTATCGTTCGTCTCACCTGGAAGTCAGTCAGGCAACCCAGCTCTTGCAACAGCAGCAGCAGCAACAGCAGCAGCAGCTTCGGCGCAGGCCTTCCTTGCTTTCTGAATTCCACCCAGGCTCTGACAGGTGAGGATGCTCGTTTTGAAGTATGTGAACAGGAATCTTCTATGAGTCTGTGCTTTCTATAGAGTTAGTTTTAACTTTTGAATAGAAAAAATGAGTTTCACAGTTTTTGCCTAAGAGCTTTATTAATCGGTGCTCTGTCGTTGTAACAGTGTCAGTCTCCTGCGTTTGCGTGTTGTAGCTGTCGTGTAATTCCTCACTCCCTTTGGCTTAACTAATATATTTGTTTCACAGACAGGAAGCAGTAGTCTGCTTCGCTTTTCCCCATACCTCTCCTAACAACGCTGTCAGTAAACTTCTGAGAATCCAAACACATATTGCAAATTTTAGTGCTCTTTAGGCTAAAAGTGTGTAAAGCTTGTAACTCTGGATAATTTAGTCCTGCTGAGTAGAAGCAACAAGTGCAAGAATTGTTGAGGTGTGAGTGTTACCTCTGATATTTCTTAGCTTAGGCTTGGTTATTCAACAGGCAGTATCTGTGTGGCTGGGCGACAGAGCTAGTTGGGTATTTGTCATAATTTTAAAACACTGAAATGTGTCACAAAATGGACTTATAGTCACAGAGGACTAAATCACAGTGTATGCTACTTCTGGCAAGATGCTTGACAGCTTCATATAATTTGTTCTGAGTACCCTTTTATCAGTCTCCTATAGCATTCCTGTCTCTGTAAGTAGATGCAACTGGTCTGGGTCCAGTGGGTTAACCGAGGGCGAGTATAGTGGACAACTACGGTGACTCGTATGTTGTAATTTAGTTAGAGTGGTAATATCTTACTTCTCAGTAAAATAAGTTACTTCACGGTGGATATTGATGAATGTTCAAATCTACCTTAATATTACTGTAAGGCTGATAGGTTCAGGAAAGTTTTCAGACTGCATTAAGCATTCATTTGACTGTATTCTTGAAGAATATTGGATATACTTTAAAAAACAAATTTAGAAATTAAAAACCCACTGCTGGTCAGAATAAGATTAACTGGGTTATAGTAAATTAGCAAGAATATGCTTCTGTTTAGGGGAGGGGTTACTACATGATTTATGCACCTCAGTTCTTCAGCATATTAGGTGTACAATTGTAAGCAAGTTTTATTGGTTGTCACAAACTTTTTTCCTTCCCCCCCCACCAGACTCTTAGTAAGAGCAACTTTATATGCTGGATTACTGCTAGCAATTTATTTTGCTTGGAGCTGAGCTATCTGGTTCTGAACAGTACCAGTGATGAATGTTACGTAAATACTGATCTAGCTTAAAATCTCATTAGAATATTCCCCAAAATAACTTGATGGTAGTGAAATCTGGGGCTTGCGTGTTGCCTTCATCTTATGTCACCAAAATGTTAGTAAGGCTTTGTTTTAGTGCTGAGTTCTCAAAACTTCAGTTTATAGCAGGAGTAAATTCCCCCCTCACACTGTAAATCTGTTAAAGCTTATTCAGTAGTTCTGGCAAAATACAGGAAACTGCTGTCATCTCCTCAATGCCACTTCATAGGAAGACGTTGAAGCAGATGAGGTTCTTTTGTGGACATCATGTGCATTGTACTGTAAAGAAGCTAGTGATACTGTTCTTCTGCATTTTTCTGAGAAGGAGGAGTTTTTAATGACTCGTGAATTGAATCAATGACTGCTTCTGTCAGATAGTAACGTTTTAGTAGAGATCAAGTTCCAAATAGACTCATGGCTCATCTCAAACATTCTGTGTATATTTAAAATTATTTGACTGCAAAAATGAAATAATGGAGCTGTTGTGGCCATCTGTGTTCAGTGGAATATATAGTACTATATTTATCTCATGGATTTTTTTGTTTGTTTGTAATTTGAATCAGAACTTTGATTTGAACAATATCATTGTAGCAGTGGTAAGTTCCTTTAAGGGTTTGCAATGATAGGCATACATTTAAACAATGTCTTTTAAGATTCAAGTTAATATTCTCTTTTTCAATGGATTTTAACTGTTGTATTTTTGAAGGTCATACTTAAAAAGGTCATAGGTTGTTGTTTTTTTGAAGGTCGTACTCTCTCACACGTTTGTCTGCCTTACTGTTTAGAAGGAGCTTCACTAAATTGCATTCCTATATATTTGAAAAGGGTTAAGGAACACCCAGTAGTTTCCTTGTCTGGAAAATGTGTATTTTAATAGTTTATCTCTTCTATATATTAGGCCTCAGGAAAGGAGAACTGGATATGAACAGCAATTTCATCCAGGTCCATCTCAGACAGATCATGATTCACTGGAATCTAAGCGACCACGTCTTGAACAAGTCTCTGATTCCCATTTTCAGCGTGTCAGTGCAGCTACTGTCTTGCCTTTAGTACATCCTCTGCAGGAAGGTCTGAGATCTGCAGATATTAAGAAGGTAAAGACATTTTCTATTATGATGCTGAAGGTGTAACTTCCTATGTTGTGGTGAGTTGTTTTTTTTTATTGTTAGGTAATTTATTTGTTTAGGTTCATTCTTTAATCTCAGCAATTTAATTACACCTTATCACATACTGTGGTCATGACTCAGTGTTACTTTTTTATAAGAAGATAAATCTGCTTCAAACATAGTAAAGAGACTGGAGTTCTGAGTTGCCGCTACACTCTGAAGTCATTAAAACCTTGGTTGCAAAAAGTATAGTGCATGAAGTATTTCAACTTTTCAATTGAAAGCTGCTGGCAAATGCACGCGAGTCTGTTTTTTTCTGTAATGAATATTTGTACTGAATGGTCAAATTATTCCCCTCCGCCCCCTCTCCTTTTTAAGCATTTGAAATGAATCTGCTTATTTGCATAACACTAATTATACTTGTCACTGTCTCATTTTGGATAAATCTAGGGCAATCTGGTTTGGTGTGGATGTTTTCTATTGTAGATACTGCATATTGGTTAGAGCAATTTGTATAGAGCAGGCACATGTCTCTTAAATGAGTATTGAATACCTTCTCTCACGCGTGCACACGAGCACACAGACACACACCAGAAAGGTGGTGGGTGTATAATGGGTGTGACAGATTCTGAAGGTGAGCACTCAAGTTTCTAAACTCAGATCATTTAAAGAAAAATTTCACTACATGGTTCAAAAGCTAATAGGCACCAGATTTTTTAGAAGTTGGTTACTTGCCTTCTCTCTACTATTCCTTTTATCATGTGAATAAACTGACAATGAAGTAAAGTAAAATGATGATAGCATGTGATCTCTTCATTACTTGCTGTGTTGTGTGGCAAAGATAAGATCAAAAGAGATTGGAGAAAGTGAGCTAAGGCATGCAATGTTAACATGCTTGCATGGAACTGAATTTTTATCTAGATGCTACATGTAGAAATCTACTGTCTCAATTTAGAAATACAGCCTAGTATTATCTTGAGGAGAAGTGGCATTCAGACACATCATCTTCCAGTCAGATTGACTCGAATGCGTGATGGATAACTGAACTAGCATTTGCCAGCTAGATAGTCATGGGGCATGATGGTCTGGGGACATAAACAAAGACAAGGTACAACAGTGCTGATGTTAGAACATAAAGCATGTTGAAATAAGTTACTTGAAAACAAACAAACAAAAAAGGACAAAATTATCAAAACCAAATGAATAGACCTGTCCTCTCAAGTCATAATTTCTCTTAAGTCACATTATGTTCAAGAGAACTTAACATCTATAACCACAACTAACTCCAGATGTACTTTATCAGGCTGATCATGGGTATCTTCAAGAATATTCTCATCAACATATGTGCAGAGTGTTGAGGATTGGCTCGCAAGTAACCCTTCCTTTAAACGTAAAAGATACTGTTTACATTTATGAAGATACATTTTTTTTTTTTTTTAGAAGGGAGATGTTTTGATCTTACTTTGGTTTCAAGGTAAATATTGAAATGTGCTGTTATTTTTAAAGGTGGACTTTAAATTACAGTATCATAAATTAATTAGCAGTTAATTCTAATATATTTAGAGCATTAATAAACTGAAATATTTAACTTGGCTCCTCACCAGAAATACAGATAACTCTTTAATTCATGCAAGCTAGTTTGGCTACTGAACACTCATTCACATGTTATCAATATGACTGATTTATCTCAATCTCCCCCCCCCGCCCCCCCCACCTTCTCTCCCCATGACAGGACCCGGCTTTTGGAGGAAAGCATGAGGGACCATCTTCTCCAATTTCTGGTCAGCCTTGTGGGGAGGACCAAAATGCTTCACCTTCAAAGCTGTCAAAGGAAGAATTGATACAGAGCATGGACCGCGTAGATCGCGAAATTGCGAAAGTTGAACAGCAAATCCTTAAACTGAAGAAAAAGCAAGTAAGCATAGCAGACACTACTCTTGTTATCTGCCAGTGAAAAAGGTGTGGAAACACTTCATTTATTGTTGTTGGTGGTGAATTTTTTGGTTACATGAACCAAATGAATACAATTTTGCTAGAACATTTAAATAGATGTAGTTTTAAACGTTTCTTAAAGTAGGAGAAGGCTTCATAGGAACACTAACAGTAGATGGCTTTATATTTTAAACTTTTGTTAGATGACTAGTGAAACAAAGGCACTGTGACTGTAATTTCAGCTTTAAAGATGACTGCTGAGTGAGGGGAGGCTATCATCTTTCTTCTTTCACAGTCTGTGCAAGGGGAGAATCCTTTGCATGCATCTCCAAAACCAGAGCTTGTACAAAAGTCCCCGGATCATCTGCTTTCACAAGGGCAAGAGATCCAAACATCTGGAGCTAAGGTCAGCCTTGGGGGAAAGTATAGTAGGAGGAGTGTGAGTAAACAGAGAGAGCAGAGAAATAAAGGAGGAAATATCACTTTTTTTAGTACAGTCCTGGCTGTGCTTCGCATCAGAGAAGTGCACTTCAGCCACTGGAAGCAAAGGAAATGTTTGCTGGCAGTAGTTGTGTTCTCAGTAGCTGATGTGGCCAACTAAACCCACTCTTCAATGCAGGCATCTGTTATTCCTTTTATGACTTCTACAGATCCAGATAGAAGCAGTGCCAGCTTTGGGGGTTTTTTTAATGGGAACTCTGTAGGAAATGAGAGTTATACTGTAGGGTTTGTTAACTTCTAGGTCCAGGATAATAAATGGACAGCTCTCTAGAGTGATATGTTTTTATGGTCTGGAATAATTTAACTATGTCTGAATTTCAAGGACCTATAAAGTGACCTTCAGCAGAAAAACAGAAAAGGATGTCACTAAGTACCTGGCTGTGTGTTAAAGATGTTTATCTTTTTGTTTGTTAGTTCACTTTTCCACCAAATCAGCAAATAACTGTGTGCATATCATCTATGAAGGTTCATTTGTGCACATTTATAATACGATTTGACTTTAAAAAAAAATGACAAAGTTGCTGTTGCCTGCAATAATTGAGCCTGTTTATTATGCAATTCTGCAAAAATTTTAGATTTTGAATTCTTACACGGCAATGCAGGACATTGTAGCCAGTGTTGTAAGACACTGTGGATCCTTAGTGTCAGAAGTTCTTTGTAGTACGTTTGTGGCAGGCATGGATGAAAGATATTTACAGTTAAAAAATGAAGATGCCACGGATTTGGATTTATTAGATGTGAAAGCAAATCCCAGCAGTGTAGTAGCTCAGAAAATATTACGGGGTTTTTTGCTTGTTTGGTGTTGTAACGATCTTGGAACTTCAATATTTGTGGAGTGGTTTATTTCTGCTGTGAAGTACATTTAGAATGGTGTTCTCTGTAGATTGTTAGAAGGACTTTTGTACCTTTTTTAAAAAAAAATCAGTAGTAATAATGACACTTGAATATTTACAATGTAGAAAGGCAGCTCTGTGGATTACTTCCTCTGTGAGAAGGCAGATTTGGTGTAACTGTTCTCCCAAGTTAGTATTTTTGTTTAAAGTTAAATAGTGATAAATTACAATGTGACAGTGGCTTTAAACATCAAGCTGAAACAAGTCTGATTCAATGCAGGTAAGTCTTGTAAACAGGTAATTTGGTTTACCAATAGCACAAAAAATAGTCTTGTTATTGTCCCTTTTGGCTTTAAAACCATTTCATTCATTCTCTGTCAGTTAAGAGGAGAAATAACAGGCAGTGCTAACTGTTGATCAAATGCATATTTTATCTCTGGTGACTAATTACTGGTAAGGGTAACATGGTTCGGATGGCTGATTTTCTTTCTTTCGTCTCTTAGCAACAACTTGAAGAAGAAGCTGCTAAGCCTCCAGAACCAGAGAGGCCTGTCTCCCCTCCTCCAGTGGAACAGAAACACCGCAGTATTGTCCAAATTATTTACGATGAAAATCGGGTAAGCGTGCTTTTCAGTCGACTGAGTGTAGCTGTGAATCTGACCCCATGTACTAAAATTAATTTTGTCTTCATTTACTTCCATGGGGCAATTTTTGTTTCTCCTGTTTTATTGATTTACCCACCCCTGTTTTAATATTCATTTACTTCTTTAAATGAAAGACACTTACATGACATTTTTATTCTTGATCACAGAATCCTTCTTCTATCTTGTAAGCAGTGCAGGGAAAAATCTCAGCCCTAGACCCTTGTGTTGAGATGGATAGATAAGGTCTATATAGACACACACACACACACATATATATATATAGATGTTTGTGTGTAGATAGATAGAAAAAAATGTTTCAGAAATTTATCTTGAATTCTCTTTTCCTCACGTAAATACTGACAAGCTTGGCTGAAGACCCAACATTTAAATTAACTGAAGGTGGAAAAACTGCATATGTTGTAAGATTCTATGCCTTCTTTTTCAACTCTGACTTCTGGCACTTAAAATTTGGATAAAGGAACAGATACAAAGTAGTATATAGGTGAATTGTGAGCTTGTGTTGCATAAGTGGTGAGAGAAGTACAGGAGCTTAGTAATATCACCAGCAGTAGCAAAATGTTTCCTGCCTTTTTTTTTTTCCTGGTAGTTTGAGATTAGGGAGTTGGATATCTGGTGATTTTGAAAGTATTATGATCTTTTGTGAGAATGGTATATGTTTGTTTAGTTTCCCAATTTTATTTTGTAGTTTAGAGGAACAACTAGCTTCTATTACAATAGACTATTTCTGAAAATTTGAGATGGTAAAAAACTGAACACAATACCAGATTTTGTACAATAGAACTGTGTCCCAAGTGTTTTAAGCAGCCTGTTCTCCCCTTCTCCTAGTTGTCTGTGAAATTTGATGAATTTACTTCATACAGGACATTAGGGCAATTATTATGTTATAAAAACTGTTGTAACCAGTGTACAAAGATATCTTCTGGTTACAAGCCAGTTTTACTGTTTTATATCTCTTTCACACTATAATGTAATTAAAAATTAATAAAATTATACAATCACCATACAAGACTTGCTCAAGCTCAGTTGCGTGTTGGGGAGTAAGCAAAACTATGTGAATTTGAAGACATCTTAGCAGGCTGCTCTGCAGCTCTCTGGTAACTCTGGTTACAGGTGGGTTTTACAACAGAATTTTGAACTTGCTCTTGCATTCCCTGTGTTCTGTAAGTGCCAGGAGATGGGGAAACCCATTTTTATGTTGCCTGAGATGGAGTAACACGTATCAATGTATAGTCACCTCTTAGCTACTTCTGTCTGTGTAGCTCTTCATATAGTATTCTGTATACAAGAGAAATTACCAAGCTTTCTTCCTCTTAATAATTATTTACCATATTATTTATTAAATGCATGTTCTTTTTGAACTGCAGAGGTCAGGTTCTGCTTTTATGCTCTATCAGCTTCCACCCATTGAGGTGAGGATAGTAACTGCACAATTCAGGTAGAGGTTTCTTGATGTGCTGAGTCAACATTGCAGAAGTAGGTTAAGAAGGATATAGTGTGATCACACAGGGGTTTAGCAGCCAGCGTAAGTGAAAGAGTCCAGACACACTTTTGACACTGACTTCAGATTATTTACTTAGACTATATAAAAAAAACCTTATTTGCAGAAAAAAGCAGAAGAAGCTCACAAGATTTTTGAAGGTCTTGGTCCAAAAGTTGAACTGGTAAGTTGTAGTTTTTTGGGTTTTAGTTTTTGTTATATTTTGTTCTGTTTTCTGTGTTCATGTCTGTAATTCTGTTGTGATAAACAGATGTAGTTCTGTGTTTAGGTATAAAAGAAGTGTGTGCTTAAATACACTGGTGAATTTGATCTTGAATGAACTGATTGGCCACATAAGTGTAATTTTTTTAAAATAGATTTGCATCTATTTGAGAGAACAGTTTGAAATATGAAAAAAATTAAATGCTGTTAATTACATAAGTAGTTACAATGATCTAATTTTAACTAATGAAACCTGTGCTTTGTATCGAGTATCTTGCAGTCCTTTCAGATTGCTGCATCTCAGATTGAGTGCAATTTGGGCAGAATATTAAAATACTGTTAAATATATTGCATATACTTTTAGAATTACATGCATTGAAAAGTACTAAGTGTACCTCTCTAATCCAAAATTGTAGCCACTTTACAACCAACCATCAGACACAAAGGTCTACCATGAAAACATCAAAACGTAAGTGCTTTGATATCTTGCTATTGTGGCATTTAAGGAATCTAGACTTAAATATTCACTCAAATTTTTGATTGCTGTGATTTCTAAATAGGATATGTGTACTTTAACCATATTTAAAAGCTTCCAGACTATGTAATTTTCTGATTTCTTTGTTGTAGAACAGTGCTGCAAGAAGTTAGTTATATGTACTGAAGGCAAAGAGTAACAGTAACTTTTTGTCATAACTTTAAGATAAAAATAAATCATAAAACTTATATTTTAAGTTGGCAACGCTTGTATTCTTCAAAGCCTGAAATACCAGATTTGACCTAGATATGCCTAGTCAACTTTTCCTGTTCAAATAAGTGTTTCAAAGGTTATCACTGTCAATAAATGATAGGAGGAGTCCTGATTTTGTTGTTGTTGTTGTTATTATCTATTTATTTATTGACTTAACCATGTACTCAATTTCTGTCATGGGCTGCAAGCAGAGTTGTTGCATGCTACGCTTACTTGTTATTTAGGGCAACCCAAATTCAGTGATTTGAAGTAAACTGCTTGTCTTCTGGAAGAAACATGGATTTTGAGGAAAATTAATTTTGTTCCTTTTTTAATATTGAACTTGTTTCTCAAATTTGTATGTGCTAGTTTTTTTTAGTTCACTGGAGCAAATACTGTTTATAAATATAAATAAAATTTTAATATATTCATTTTTAAGTGTGTTTAAGCTTATTTGTACACAAATTCAAATGTCCATTAAGTTGCATCTGATTACTTTGCATGTCTCAGTTCTGCAAAGATGATGACTTATTTCTCTGCAGAAAGTCATTTATAATGTAGAACAAAATCCTACTTCTTATGTGGCTATGTCAAACCAATATTGATTTCACTCTGTAGCAATGTTATAAAACCCCAAAATAGTGATCATTCTACTGCAACAGAAATCAGCTTATTTTCAATAAATATATTGCTACTAGACTTTGGTAAAAATAATTGCAGAATTGTAACTGCCATAAAAGTGCATATTTCTTACAAATCCTCTTAGAGGAAATCCTGCTCTGTTGTAACTATGAAGACCAAGACCTTTTCGTGGCTTCTCTAGGACAGTAACTGGGAAGAAAATATGTCTCACTTTGCAACTTAAATACTGGTCATTTGGAGACAAACTTTACTGCTGTAGCATGATTATCCTGGCTCCAATTTGTTGAAGAACATTACTGTCTTTGTAAGATTGATTTATTCATTATCCAATTTCATAAGAATGATCTGGCATCTAGAATCCATATGGGCTTTGTTGAGTAGTTTTGAAGTGCTTGATTCTTATATCATTCACTTTTTAATTTTTTTTTTCCAATTTTGTTTTCCAGAAACCAGGTGATGAGGAAAAAGCTAATACTATTCTTTAAAAGAAGAAATCATGCAAGAAAACAACGGGTAATACTACCATGTTTTTGTTATAAGAGCACATGGTTGGTTTTCTGTCTGAATCCTTGACTTGCATTCCCAAATGTGCAATGAAAATCCAATTGATTAGAAAAAATAAGATCTTAAGCTAAAATTCTGTTGATTTATTGGAAAATAAACTGCAGGTTTATAACTATGGTTTGTTGATTATTTGACTGAAAACCATCTCAACTACAATAAGGATAAAGCTTTTTTTCTTTCCTTTTCTTAAAGAGTTTGAATGGAAGAGACCCGGTGATAATTTAACTATCATGCCTGGCCTCTCTCTGAATTTCTTCTCTTGTATAGTAGCTGTAGTATCTGAAAGAAAACAGAGCAGATCTCCAATTTGAGAAGTCTGCCAGCATTTTAATTAAACTTGTGAATGTTGGATACCAGGATTAACTGACGTATTGCATTCTCTTGCACACTGCTGTAGCAAGTGGAGTACAAAGTTAAAAGGCTGTTTTCAGTGGTGTCTGAAAGATCATTTTTATTATTAAGAATAGCAAAATATTATAAATCAAATTGGAAGATTCCACCATGAAAATGGAATGAATTGGTTTTTTCTTATGGTCCTCCTTACGTAAGGGCAACTCCCTACATGTTGATGATAACGTATTGCAGTTATTTCAGTTGCATTCTGTTAATTAAAATTTTTAAATTAAATAAATAAATAAACTAATTCCATTAATTAAAGGCCTGCTACCAGAAGATGTGAGATTCCTGCAAGGCAGTAATAACAGTTACCAAATAGCATTGTGATGTGTAAAGCAAAGGAACAGTGCGTAATATTAAAAATCTACATTTTTATATCCATTTCCTCACCTTTTCTCTGCTGAAAATTGGGTATCTATCATCTTCACAATGGAAAGCCACTAGAGCAGGAAAAATATGTAGCCCATCCATGTTATGGGTACTGATCACTTAGTGTATTTGTGTTTAATTCAAGATTTACTTTTGGAATTTAACAGGAACAGAAAATCTGTCAGCGTTATGATCAGCTGATGGAGGCATGGGAGAAAAAAGTTGACAGGATAGAAAATAATCCACGCAGGAAAGCTAAGGAGAGCAAAACAAGAGAGTACTATGAAAAACAATTTCCAGAAATCCGGAAGCAAAGAGAACAGCAAGAACGATTCCAAAGGTATTACCATGGATTTGAAATATTCCTATAAAATATCTCTTAGGACTTAAGTTTTAAAATTATTTATAATAAAATTGGTTCAGCTTAATGGTTACATTTTATCTTGATCACTTTAGTCTTTAAAAAAGAGTATTAGTGTATCATACAGTATAAAATAAAACGTTCTTTCATTTGTTCACTGTGTTTCGTGGCATTGAGCTCCAGTTTCACTTCACATCCTAAGGATCTTCATGACTGTCCTTGTATATCCACTGTCTTACATCTCACCCTTTCCTGTCCTTCTCTATAAGCTTTGTCAGCAGCCTTACCAGTTTGGTGTCCTCTTGGGCTGTTTTAGTGATGTTCAAATTGTTCCTGACATTACTTAAGAAAGAACAGTCCTAACTAATTAATTTGGGACACTGGTAACTATTATAAAGAATTTTGAAGGTTGTCATTGTGTACAAAATCTGAAAATACAGCTATTTTTCACTTTATCTTTACTACTTCTGTTTTCCCCTAATTCTAGAGTTGGTCAAAGAGGGGCTGGACTTTCAGCAACTATTGCTAGAAGTGAACATGAGATTTCTGAAATCATTGATGGACTTTCTGAGCAGGAGGTGAGGCTGTTGTCTGTACTTTGCTATAGAAGCACAGTAACTGACTCAATATATGAAAGATCTTTTTCAAGAGAGTTTGTTTTTTTGATATGAGAAACCTTCTGGGGCTTGTTTGAGAGAGTCTGTGTGAAGTCTGTCTTGAAACAGGTTTTACAAATACTTTCTTTTAGGGGTTATGCTTCCTAATTGTATCTGTCCTGGATTTTTCTCATGTGTCTCTGTGTTCATCGCAGGCTTGCTACAACCTAGTATTTTTACAGCTCTAACAAACATGAAAACTCTTGCTTTCTAAAACCCTGCAACATTTTAGGTTTTCATCATTTGTGACACTGTTTCATTTAACTGACTGTGTAAATGTTCATTGGGATAGTGACAGCTTCTGGAAGAGTTAAGAAGTGGACAAAAAGAAGGTTTAAATTAACTGTGAATGTATACTGTGGTGGAGCTTTCAAGAGTTGTGTAATTCAAGAACTGTAAACATTAGTAGCAACTTTTTTGTATTCTTTACTTTTTCTTTTATTCTTTGCCTGTAGAATAATGAAAAACAAATGCGTCAGCTCTCTGTCATTCCTCCCATGATGTTTGATGCAGAACAAAGACGAGTGAAGTTTATTAATATGAATGGTCTGATGGAGGATCCCATGAAAGTTTATAAAGACAGACAGTTCATGAATGTCTGGACCGACCATGAGAAAGAGATTTTTAAGGAAAAGTAATGGGCTTTCTTATCTTTTATTTTTATTACATTTCAAATGAGAGTTAAATATCTAACCCCACAGTAAACATCAGTTAAATCAGGAATGCTGAAGCTTCTGTGCAATATTTGATAATGTTCTTAGCTGGATGAATGAAACATTGCAAAAGTTTTAGACTTCACTTATTTTTCAACTTAGTATGCTCACATACATTTAGTCTTTAGATAAGAAATTATGTCAAAAGTACTTTAGTTCTGTGATAATATTAAAATGAGGAGAGTAGGTATATGATCTCATGATATCAGCTACTAGCTAATTTTAAGTGCTTAGTTCTAAATTTGCAACATTTGAAAAATGAGCCTTTTAGACTAATTTCAGTTGTGTAAATCAAAGGCTTGCTGGTGGATCAGATTGTTTGGAAGACTGCTTTGCTTATTTGATCATGAATTATGTTGTTAAACTTAAGTAATTTCTGATTTATGAAAGGTTTGTCCAACATCCCAAGAACTTTGGTCTAATTGCTTCCTACCTGGAACGAAAGGTAAGACCTTTTTTAATATAAGTAGAGCCTAGGGTGGGATCCCTAACTTTCCAAATGTAAGTCGTTTATCCCAGCATCATTTTATCTTCCTGGAATAAATTGTAAGTCCAAAAGAAGTTACTACTTTGACAGGATTTTGTAATACTTGATCAGTAACACAGTCAGTGCATGCAAACATCTGACAGAGGTCAGTGAAATGACACTATTGACAACAATAAAAGAAAATGACACTTCGTGTAGTTTTGATCTCATTCTCTTTTTGAAGCAGGTAAGCTTCTTTAACTGTCTCACTGTTTAGATAAGGACATAATTGGCTCTGCTGAGCCACTGTGCTAACTCTGAGGAATTTTGCCATCACCTTTCAAATCAGTGGCATCCTGCTGCTAGCTGGATTAGTCTTTAGAACTGATTTTAGTCTTTAGAACTGATTTTGCAGAACTGATGTAAGAAGTAATGGAGAATTAGGATTTGTTAAGACTTACAGACTCTTGAATACATCCAGATATTATGAAAAATACAAGCTTTCAAACTTTCCAGTTGTCTAATATAGATTAAATTGTGCAGACTGAAGTAGCTGAGGGATATTATAAATACATGAGACTTGTGTTTATCAGTATAATTTTATGCATAGTTGTATTGTTATATTTGTGTGTGAATTCCCTTCCCTGCTGAGCAAACAAATCTGAGTTTTATTTTAGTCTAGGGGCTGCAAAGTTTAAGTGTTGAGAGAAGTTAAATACTACAACCATATTTTTAAGAGGAGTATAATCTAATTTTTTTTTTTTGCTTTTTCACTTTAGAATGTTCCCGACTGTGTATTATATTATTATTTGACCAAGAAAAATGAAAACTATAAAGCCCTTGTGCGAAGGAATTATGGTAAACGCAGGGGAAGAAACCAGGTATCTTAAATTTATTGATCACTTGGATATTGTTATTTTAATGTTTAATATTTACAGCTGTCTTACTGTCTGATATAGCAAGTATATTATATGCATGGCAGGGTGGGGAAAGGGAAAATAATTTTTTTTTTTCCTTTACTGCATTTTTACCCATTTAAAATTTAAGTGATCCTGACCTCAAGAGTGTTCTTGGTTAGTTTGTTTTTAATTCTATGGAATATCTTCTTCCTTTGTACATTTGTGGGTTTGGTTTTTTTTTTAATATGAAAAGTCATTTTATTTGAAGACTCTGCCATAGACATTGAAGTAAAATCCAGCATTAAATCCTATGTTGGAGCTAACAGAAATTAGGTTTAGCATGTGGCTTGCAATGGGAAATATATAATCACTCCATAATGTCAATGTTTGTCAAAAAGCAGAAATTAATAATGATCTTTATTTGGTGGTCAGGCTCAAAGTCAAACTGGAACTTCATAGCAAGAAGAAAGAGACCAACTTAATGCATGCAAATAAAACATTCTGCTGATTCAGGAGGAATTATTTTGGAAGCCTTTGGAGGGGAAAAGAACAGCATATTATATACAGAAAGCATATAAATGTTTGCTAGACTACCAGGGTTAATGTGGATATTGGAAAACAAAAAAAAAAAGAAGAAACTTTGGACTCTTTTTTTCTTTTTTTCTTTTTTTTCTTTAAAAGAAAGCAGGAGGAGTGCTGTATAGTCACTGAACATGTGCCCTGCTCTTCCAATTCTGTTTTCCCCTTGCATCTATTGGGTTTTTAGGAAGTACTGAAAATAGAATGAAAGACACGTCAGTGGTGAGGTGAGGCAAGGAGGTCACGTATGAAATAAAGTACATGAACAGAGAGTGCTGGATATAACAACAAAGCCTGCAGTTATTTTGAGTTTGTGTCCTTAAAATGAATTTAACAGCTGGAAACCAGTATAGATACGATGCGCTGAAGAAATACCCAGTGCTTTGTTGGAACTGAATCTTGATGGGGGTGGGTCCTCTCAGATTCAGGTTTTTAGGAATCCACAGACCTTAAAATGTGCAACTTGTGGGTTGTTTGATTTAGTCATATCTCAGCAGTGATACTAAAGAGGAAGTTGTTGAGACTTTGAGGTATTGTGACTGCACAAATCTGTATTGAACTGCAAAACAGCAAATTAAGTAAAAATTACACTGCAGGATATGTGAATCCTGTTTTCAAATAAGTTTTGAGTGTCCCAGTAAATGTTTGTTGTTTTATATATATATATATGAAAGAAAATTGCTGCAAACAGCTTCAGCTGATAAGTTGATCCTGTTCACTAGAACCAGTCATCATGTTGTGCTTCTATGGTGCTGTCGTACTTAAACCTTTTAAATTATGGTCTGGTGTTCTAAGAGAAGAGATCATATCACGGAAGACTTACTTGTCTGTACCCTACAAAATATGGATTGCTTGGATAAGTTCATTTTCATTATGCACAGGATTTAGTTAGAGCTTCTACTCTTGACTAATTGTGAACTGCTGCGATGGGAAAAAGTACTGGAAATAACCTGCATTTTACCAGAACTTCTGTTAAGTTCTTGTAATAGGAAGAGTGTATTGTTGTGTGACTGGTTCTGGTGAAAGATTCTGATTAAAGTGTGAATGTATGGCAATATAAAGAAGTACTTGGTTTTGGAATTTTAGCAGAGTTGCAGGTCTTTAATTACTAGTTGTTGATCCACATTAAGTACTACAGCAGATCAGTAAAATTTGGGCAACGTTTGGCAATTAACATGTGCTCTGTGGTAAGGCTGCAGATAAATGTCAGACTTCAGCGATCTCAAGAATATTGAGGTATACTTGCAAACTTAAGGAGATACTTTAAACATTCTAAATGGGAAATTTAACAGTTTCTGGAAGTTTAAATTCAGAAGTTTTGTAGTTAGTGTGGTCAGTAACACTGTAGTACCAAAAATCCTATTTGTATTTCTTAATTTTGTTAATGATTAATTAGCAACATCTGTAACAGCTAGTAAAAAAAGAACTTGAGAGCGTTGAACTGCCTTGCTTGCCAGAATTTTTATCTTAGAGTTGCAGAATGCAGTTCACCCCCCTTCTCCCTCCCGCTCCCCAGCTTTTGTTTGAAGCCGATATTTTTCATATCTCCGAGTAGCAACCTGAAACTTCCTTGCTGATTGGCAAACATGAGCTGTGTAAGATTTGTGGTGTGCTCCAAGATGTACTTATGCCAATAACAGGTGCTTCAGCTTGAACTCTTAATAGTTCATATATTTTTGTTAATTAGAAGGCAAGCAAGTGAGATATTGCAGTGAGGTGGTGTTCATCGTGGTAATGATGCTGAAATCCGTCAGAGAATGTAGTGAGTACAATTTGACTCCAGTCTCAGTGTGGGGGCTTTTTCTTTAGAGAATCTGAATGCTAGATGAAGGCATGTCAAGTTAAGAGATGTGAGGCTTATGGAATTCTATTACGTTTTTGTCCTCAAATAGGTGTAGAAAGGCTTTTTTATAAAATGCTACCTAAACTTTTCCAGAAAGCTTAGAGACGCAACTAAATAAGAGTGTCTTAAACCAAATGTGACTTTTAAAATTAAGACCAAGTTTTTAACATGGTGTTAGAAGAAAGCCTGGCTGCAAGATGCTTTTGCATCGATTGTAGAGAATTCCTTGAATAACATTGAAAGGAGGTTCTCTCCCAGTAAAGTTTCTCATTGAAATTAGGTAGTGAAGCAGGAGTCAGTAAGGGGTGTGTTTCTGTGGTCCGGCTGCCTGGTCAGCAGAAACGCGTGTCTGTGGATGGAGCCCTGTGCCTCTGCAGCAGGTGGGACAGTCCAGTGATCTGACTAGACAGAAATTTGCTCTATGTCTGTGACGGCCAATCAAGCTGAGCTCGGTGAGGATTACCTCGGGTGAACCTGGTGGGATTAAAAGGTTGTATGTGAGACGGGTAAGTCTGCTGCAGGCAGCTGAAGTGGCAGAATGACACAATTTCCTGGAATAAACACGTTGCTGGGTCAGGCAGCCTCTGCTAAAGAGCTGGGTGATGTCGGTGCTGGTGTGGTTTTTGTCCTTTTGAATCGTACCCTGAGTTAAAGCCCGTCCCCTTGCCTGGATAGTAAAAGTTTTAATCAAGAGATGAACGTGCAGGTACGTCGCTGACCGAGGCTTCAACTGTTTTAAGGTTTGTGTTTAACCTGCACTTGACCTATTGATTATGCATGTTAAATAAATTCACTGTGAAATAGAGAACCCTGTTATTTACAAAGTGTGATGTTAAATTAGCCAAGCAAAAAGAACAGAGGATTTTCAGTAACTGTTTTGTAAATAGATTATATGTAAAATACAGATTTTATTTTTTCTTTTTTCTTCTGAAAATGCAATTTTTAACTTCTTGCTCTTGAGGCCAATCTATCTAGCACAATGACAATAATTTATCTTAGCATGTCTCTGACATCTTGCTTGAAGGAAGTTTTTGCATAACCAAGTAATGCCAGCATCTTAAACGCTAATAATTTGCAGCAAGATGATAGTGGGTAATGTTAGGGGTTTCTGCTCCAGTTCACATTAATAAAATATCAAAAACAAGTCCTTTTTGTGACTGTTTCAAGCTAAATTTTGTTAGTGAAACAGTGACACCTGCTGCTACATTTCTAGGAAGGTTGCTTTCTCTGTGAAAGAGAAAAGCCTGTTTTGTGGAATTCTTCAGCTGACTGTAAGGTCTGAGTTAATGAAGTCCTACGACAGCAATCTGGTAGTTCTCTGTCCTTGTCTTTCCATGAGTCGACAAGTGTACTTTGGGTATTTGTTTAAAAGGTAGCTTTTTATAAATATTACATTTATTTTGCTTTTTGAAGTTGACTTGCAGAGTCTAATGCCCAGGGAGGAACAAGTCAGTTCTGCACACTCCAAATTTGAGTGGAGAGCATCTGGGTATTGCAGATCTTCTGAATGGGTGACAGTTGACCAAGGTGGTTTGTTTAACCCATTCAAGCACCTTCAGTGTAAATTCCTGTGAGTAGTTCCCTTAGTGTGGCCACATCCTACTCCCCACCCTCTCTTACATTCTGTAGTTTCTTATGAAAATATATTTAAGGCAGAATTTAAACTGTAATCATGCATTTTAAATAAACATGTATTTTCGGAGAGGAGGAAGAGAGCTTTTTCTTCTTCCTCCCTCTCCTCTTGCCTTTAATTGGAGTCCTGCCCACTATCACCTTCCCTGCAGCCTCAGGCTTTCTTTTCTCATTCTTCTTGTGTGGTGCCCAGTCCAGAAGGTTTGGGTTTTTCTGTGGTTCTCAGAAGATCACCTTGTTACAGACGCTACTCAGCGCCAACAGGCAATGTGGATTAAGCTCTAGATGCTTGATGTGGGTTGCTGGCTTTTGAGGTCCATCAGGAGAATTAATTAATTTACCATTTGCTTCATGTAAGGGTTCTGGGAATTTGGGGAGTGGGTTACATGGTTTATTTAGTGGCAGCCAACTTCTGCTTGGTGTTTTAGCCTGGAGTGGAAGGAGTTTGCAGGCGAGCAATGGATGTACAAATGCAGCAGTGTTGGAAAGTGAGATGTTTTGGTCATGTGCAGATTAATTATTGTAGATGGCAAAAAGCAACATTTAGGCTCCTAAATATATTTAGGGAAAGTAACAACACTAACACTTAAGGAAATCTTTGCTGTAGCCACATTTGATAGATCTTCCCTAATACTGTTGTTTGGTTGGTTTTTTTTTCCCCTGTGTGAGCAGTGTCATTTTTCTGATGCTTTCTTAAAACATCACAGGATATTTGGCTTGTCTAATGTTAGGCCACCTCTAACAGCAGAGTCAGGGAATGCCAAGGCTATTTTGTGGGTGATAAGGAATAGCAAAAGCAATGCCACAAATTTTCCTTACATTTTTTAATAATTTTTAAATTATTTTTTTTTTATTTTTATTTTTTTAACTCTGTGTGATCACATTCAGTAACAGAAATTTCTTCCATTATACATTCTCTTTGAAGTAGATTGTATCTTCTGGAAATTTTAATTTTATTTCATTTTAAATTTATGTGCTTTCTCAAATGAGGTACTCTTGCACATGGTTGTCATCTGGATTGCTTTGAAAGATAAAGAGCTAGAGTCCTGTAACAGGGAATGCAGAAATAGTATTTTGTGCTCTTTTCCTTAGAATAATAATGGGGAATGGTAATTACTTTGTCATTTGTCAGTGCTTAATGTGCTTGTAAAACTACCATCTCAATAAGGACTATAGTTTTTTAAAAAGTAAATTCTAGGCTATAATTTTCGTTCTGCAAATTCACTGGAAATGTAAGTCTGAAATCCCTGACCCTTTTTTTTTTAACACTTATATTTCATAATTACTAACAACAGTTTTGAGAAGATGACTTAGAGTTGGTCATAATTTTCATGCTACAAGGTCTTCTGCTTCCAAGTTGTGAGCTATCATGTTTCACTATTTTAAAATGGACAATGTTAAAAATAACATTTGAGAGGAGCAACACCATTACGATGCAAGATGTTGGTCAGACCTGTCTAAGCACTTTTAAAACGTAGCTGGTCATTTTTAGTGTGGCTTACAACAGCACATGTATTGGTTGACACATGTACATTATCACTACTACAAAAGAAGCCTGTACCTCCATGGAATTTATAAAACAAAATCCTGTATCTGAAGGAGGCAGCTGACCAGAGCAAACCTAAGAGAAAATAAATTGAAAAGTACTGAGGATATACAGGTAATATATAGAAACTGCACATCCTGTGGCAAAGGGGACTTCTTGTCCTGGTTTTGTGATAGTGAAACTATCACACTTCTGAAGACTGGGAGATAATGCCTGGAACATCCCATTCATTATGATTTCAGGGTGCAGATAGGTGTTAAGAGTTTTTGGCAGAAGCATTTTACTGTTAAGTTGACCTCTGTGCAGTGACTGTAACAACATGTTATTAAGTGGGAGGCAAGGCAGCATCAGTGTTTGTGCTGCTCTTGGGTATGAGTTGCTGTACCTTTGTGTGATTATAATATGTTATAATAAATTAAGTTATTATAATATGTAAATTCCATTTCATTTCAGCAACAAATTGCTCGTCCTTCTCAAGAAGAAAAGGTAGAAGAGAAAGTAGAAGAGGAAAAAGCAGAAAAAGCAGAGAAAAAAGAGGAGGAAAAGAAAGATGAGGAGGAAAAGGATGAGAAGGAGGAGTCTAAGTAAGTATATGTACTGAAAATGCACTAATTCACCCCAGACTGCAGTTTTTTGCAAAGATTTGCATTACCCTGACAGTGACATCTGGACAGAAAACTGTTCCTATTTAGGTTAGGTTTTGTGCATTTAACAATTTTTTGGAGATATGAATTTCTCTGTCTTGCTGAACTAATCATAATCAGACTGTTGGAAAAAGCCATGGGATTATTTTTTTGCACATGTAATAATTTTCATATCTTGTTGGTTTAGGGTTTTTTCTGTGTTTTATCACAGTGTTTGTATTTTCTTTGAAGTTGAAAATATTGTGTATATATATTATTCTCTAGCAATCTAAATTATGGGCAGTAAGTGAATTGTGTTTCACTAAAGGTGCCTTTTGGGTTTGTGGAGTTTTGTTTGTGGTTTTTTTTGTTTGTCTGTTTATTTTACGCTGGTATTCAGGAATATCTGTCAATAATGGCTATCTGAATATGACTGAATTGTATTTTAACTACTCCCAGAGAGAATACCAAAGAAAAGGACAAAACTGAAGTTGCACCAGAGGAAACAGAGGAAAGGGAGCAGGCCACTCCTAGGGGCCGAAAAACTGCCAATAGTCAAGGTCGTCGTAAGGGCAGAATCACCAGATCGATGACAAATGAAGCTGCACAAGCAAATGCTGCTGCAGCTGCAGCCACTGAAGAACCACCACCGCCTCTTCCACCCCCACCAGAACCTTGTGAGTAGCATTTATAGGACACTTGGGGACCCATCTGGTTGTCAGGCTCTTCACTGACATAAGGCTGTTTTCTGTGTGTGCAGTGCACTTTTTTTTTTCTATTTAGTATTACTTCTTTATTCTTAGACCTGCTTATAATGTTGTGGCTGTGTGGTGCTGTTAAACTTCACGAGTGTAACTTCATGAATAGTGTATGTGTAATCAGATGACTGTTAGAACCACGTGGGGAAAAGAAAAGGCAGTTCAGCCTTTCTGTGGTAACGACGTTTTCTCTCTTTGCAGGGTTCATGATGGATCTGTAGTGATCCAAATGCCTCTGACGCAGATTGACTTACAGGCTATAGCTCACAGAGGTTATTGTTAAATAAGTAGGTCTGATATTTGAGTAGTTTAGGGAGTTTTATAATCTGAAATAGACCCTAGCAAGCTGCTGCTGTTGTTGTTTCTGCATTAGATGGCAAGAGACTTCTTTAAAATAAAATGTTACTCTCTTGGCATGTGTGGTTAATAGACTACACTATCTCTAACTGCATTTCTGAAAAGGCTAGCATAATGTGTGGTGGTGCAGAAATACTAGCAAACAGAATACCTTCTGGCTAGTAAATAATTATCCAGGATGGTGAGGCAGGGGTTTTTTGTTGTTGTTGGTTTTTGTTTTTTTTTTTTCTTGCAGTGCTTTGCTGTGGCAAAGTTTGTTGCTCCAAGCTCTTCACTCTTCAACTGGGTAGTTGCAGGCAGCTGCTATTACAGAATTTGTTAACAACTCTTTTGTTGCTCAGATATTCTGCATAGCCTAAAGAACAGAGTAGGTGGGCAAATTAGTTCTCATTTAACTGTAAACATCAGAGATGGTGATAGACATTCTTGCTCAATTGGGATTTTTTTTGTCAGCAGATAGACTAAGGCAATAGTGGTTTTTGCTTTTGTTTTTTGTAAAACCATTTTTGCAGGGTTTTCTGGAAAAAACAAAATAGCTTTTCAGTGGATCAGATACTTTTAGAGTGTGCTACTTTTATTAATTGTTAAAGAGAGTTGTTGAAGGGTCCCTGTTGCATGCTGTGCGTAGTGGCAGATTTTAGGAAAAGGAAATGGAGGCTGTTGCAGCCTAATACCATTAACTGAAAAATAACCTTCAGTCCTTTCCACAGCAGTCAGTGAAATAAGATGGAACTAGCTTAAAGCATGGTGGATCTCTGCTTGTGGTAGTTGGTGGTAATTATTGACAGTTTAAACAAAATGTTATTGATAAATACAACTAAGTTACAAGTCTTTCTTGACAGATAATTAATCAGAGTTTTGTAGGCAGGGTAGTTTTGAACAGTTTGCTTTGCTGAGATTGTGGTGGTTCCTACGATGTCTCTAGCTTGGTTTAATAGAGATTGATACTGACAAGAGCAGCTTTCCCAAGTGACTTCAACAAGCCTTAATGTAAATAGCTTAGTTGATTATGGGATGCATGATTGGTGCCATAATAGTGAATCGTGGTCTTTTCTCTGTTAAGTGTCTTTATTTTTCTTTCAGCTTCTACAGAGCCTGTGGAGACATCTCGCTGGACAGAAGAAGAAATGGAAGTTGCTAAGAAAGGTAAACTTTGTAAAGTTTTTTACTGACTTCTGAATACTTGTATTTACAAAGCTATGATAATTTACTGAACTACTGAGTATAAGTGCTGTGATTTTTTTGCAACACTGTGCTGAAGGAATTAAAAAAAAAAAAAAGGCAAACATATTCAATAGGCAAAACCATTTTTGAGAGTCATGTTGACTGCTTTTTTCATATGGGCTACTTTGAACTGTGTGATGTTGTACTTAGTCCAGAGAAATCTGAAACAGATAAAGGTGTGTATGTCATATGTAAATTTTCAAAGTAAGGTGCTTCAAAGTTACAAAAATTCCTTTTGTATAAGACATTCTTTTCGTAGAAAAGCTAATGTAACATGTCCATTCATGTGTCAGATTCTGTTACCTGTAAATTTTATGCATAAAATCAATATTTTAGCAGAAGTGTTACATATTGGCAGCAGCAAAGAGTTAAGTTTGAAAGCTTCATAAGCAGACATTCATGTTGACAGCTTTTTTTTGCTCTGTAAGTAGTTATCAAATACATTGTCATAGCGAGTTCTCCTAAGGACAGCAGTACTTCTGTATCTTACCTTCCCATAAGCATGGTTCCATTTATTTGGGTTTGGATAGCTGAATTTTTTATCATAGTAAATATTGGTTCTTATATGTTTGAACAGGCCTAGTGGAACATGGACGAAACTGGGCAGCAATTGCCAAAATGGTTGGGACAAAGAGTGAAGCTCAATGTAAGAACTTCTACTTCAATTATAAAAGGAGACACAATCTGGACAGCCTTCTCCAACAGCACAAACAGAAGGTAAGTGCAGTGGGCATTGAATATTTTGCAGAGGAAAACTTGGAGTCTTTCTGAAGTCATTCATCATGCTTCACTTAGACTGTTTTGCAATCACTGTTTGTTTCCTTTTCTACTTGTTTTTGTTGTGACATAAATCTCCTAGAAGAGGTGGTTGATGCTCACTGACCTGTGATACTAATCACTTCTTGTTTTAAAATGCAATAGAAAATTTACTGTCTATTAGATAGAACACTCAAGCCTGAAGAATTCCTTAGTGCTCTGAAAACCACGTTTCCCCTCAGGGGACCAGCAACTATAGAAGTTCAGGTCATCGCTGCAGAACAGTTACCTTGAAACTCAATAAGCACTAACCTTAACAAAAGGGAGCAAGAGAATTGGTAGAAGACCAGGAACTGAAATTTTGGGGGCATCTAAAGTAGAATCCTGAGTGTTGGAATCTTGCAAACTGCAGTGTTAACCTACTGTTCTCTCACTGAAGTGAAGAACATCAGTGTCTGTGTTTGCTGCAGTAGTTCTGTTGTCCCCCAAACATATCTTGAGACAGTGTTCCCAAGCTCATTTTTGGTCAGGAGCAGCAAAAGCTGGCCTGAAGTTGAAAAAGTGTGCCCTTGTGAATGAATCTGTGCTAAATAGAGATTCTCTGTCTTTCATTTCAACCTCAGACTGATAAATGAGTATGCATGTGAAAGGAAATAATACTTGCAAATTTTCAGTATAATCTAAATATCATGTCTTCATCAGTCTTCACGAAGGCCCCGTGAGGAGCGAGATGTATCACAGTGTGAGAGTGTAGCTTCTACTGTGTCAGCTCAGGAGGATGAAGATATTGAAGCATCTAATGAAGAAGAGAATCCAGAGGACAGTGAAGGTAACTTTTCTGGGGAGGAAGCCTGTGTGTGCACAAAAAGGGACCTATGTTTCATGTCAGTTATATGTTCAGAAAGCTATGTTTCCACTTCCTAATGTCGTGCTCAAATACTGTGTTTCAGTTGGATTTTAGCATCTGGAATTCACTGGAGGGGGAAAAGCATTTTTAGTATTGAGCAGGCTTAAGATGTTGCCATAGTTTTTCATGAATGTTTTTATTTATCTAAAGGTATTTATAGTATTAGGGAGTTCATGAACTAGGCTAAAATGAGGAGGAAGTTTCCTTACAGCAAAACTCAATACCCTTGGGCATCCAGCTGTCAATGCTGTTTACACCTTTCACAGAGCAAAAATGACATTTTCAAGAGAACAATGGTGATTCAGAAAAGAAGTAAACTAGAATTGTTAACTTGCAGCAAGAGTTGCAAATCAACATGTCTATAAAATGCGACTGATTTTCATGTAAAATCAGTGTTTTGCCATTTCTGGCAGTGATGCCTCTAAAACATGTTAATTGAAATCATGAAAACTGCGCCTTAGGTTCTGTGAATGTTGACTCCAGTCTTGTAGTAAAGCTGCATCATATATGGAAGTGCCAAGTCTCTGACATGTGCACAAGAGTTTACTTGGCTGACTCCCTCTAAGATCCGAGATAGCTAAGTAGTCTTATTTCTATAATTCCAGTCTCCCTCCTTAACCTGTATCTGGTAATTTTTGGTTACTCTCCCTCTGTGAGTTTATTCTTCAGGGCAATTGTCTTGTTGTGTTTTGGGACAGCAGACATATATTTGATTATTCTAAAGAAGCAGTTCATCAAAGCCTAGTTAGATTTCATTAATGTTGAACCTTTATGACAAAGCTTTCCCCCCCCCACCCCCCCAGGTGCTGAAAATAGTTCTGATACAGAAAGTGCTCCATCTCCAACTCCAGCAGAGCCTGCTAAACCAAGTGAAGAAGCTCCATCTGAGAGTACTGCTTCGAAAGCTACCACTGAGGCAGCAACAGAACAAGAATCTACCATTAAACCTGCAACCAGCACATCTCCCTCCTTAACAGCCCAAAGTGTATCAACAGCTGAAAGTCAGCACCCTGAGCCCCAGGTTAAGGAAGAAATAACTAATGAGGCAGAAGAGCCTATGGAGGTTGACAGTAGAAGCCATCCAGTTGAAGCTAAGCCTGTGATTACTCTTCCAGTGCATACCAAAGTAGAGCCTGTAGAGACTGAAATGAGGTTACCAGAGAATATTCAAGTGAAAATAGAGAGTGATACCAAAGAGAGAGATATGGAGAAACCCAAGGAAAAGTCAGAACCAGAGGAAATGGACTATACTCTGTCACAACAAATTAATGCAGCAAGACAAGAATCCCATTCAGATAATGATTCAAGTGCCACCTGTAGTGCTGATGAGGAAGTTGATGGAGAACCTGACAGACAAGGGTGAGTTTAATTGTTTAGTGTTCAAATATTGCCATCTTTAAGAGGTTGTTTAAAAAGCAGTTTTACTTAACAGTGATCCAAAACCTGTTGATCAGTTGTTACATTTTTGTAATGAGTTTCTACGAGGGAAAGAATTTCTCAAGACTCTTTGCTGTAAGTGCAACAGAGAGAAATGTTGATTTTTTAATTATTTTATATATATATATATATTTTCTTTAATGAAAAGCCAAAGTAAGGGCCTTCTAAGGCAGGGAAAGGCAAAATTCCATCATGATAAACTGATTAGGTAGGTCCCATCTATCCACTAAGAAATTCAATGGTGATCATGTAACTGGTTCTGTACTGGAGTTCTTTGCTTTGATTTGGTTTTGTTTGTTGCCTTTACAAAATTCTTACGAACAAATCTACACATTCAGAAGTAGATTTGGAATATTTTTTTTTATAGTGTGATTGATTCCTGTGGGATTGTACATGGGCTCTCCATTCCCTTTAGTGAAAAACGGAATGTAGAACCAAAAATTGAGTTGTTTTAATTGATTCTTGCTCTCACAAATTCAGTTTAGTAGAATGTATCCAAAACTCCTTGAATTTGCCAGGGAAAACAGCCTGGATGTATCTTTTAGTAGGAGAGAAAACTTGCTTTAAAAAAAAAAAATTCTGGGAGCATAAAATGTTGGTATTTTAGTTACCTTTTAACTTTTCATGTCTATTTGCTTGTATAACTTCTAGAGTCCTGTACCCAATTGCTGTCATGAGCCATGTTATATCAATCAGTAGAAGTGAATCTCTTGAAGGCTATTAATAATAGAGTAGTGGAAGTATTTCTCACTCTTACCAGTCAGTGTTCATAAATTAACAGGCAAGTGTCCTGAGGAATGGATGACCTCTTTCTCCAAAGTGTACGATGTCTTCGTGCAAACTTCTTAGTTCCTGGGAACTTGGCCCTAAACACTGGGGATAACCCACATGAGTTTATAGGGTTTTAAATGGACAACGCCGCATGTCTTTGGAACCATTTGTCTTTTGGAGGGTGGCTGACAGCACTGATGATGTTTGAAGTCTTTTTAGGGTTCTGTTGGTGCAATTCCTATGTAACCATAGCGTAACATGGGAGCTACTGCCCCCTCCCTCTCAGTGCTCTTAATATACACACAGTACCAAGGATAGATATTAAATGTCAAAAGTATCCAGTATCCTTGTTCTGCATGTAGCCTTTGGAAGAGTGCACTTGATGGTGTTTCTGCACTCTCTTGCCTCTTCAGACAATGTCTTTCTACTTCACAAATATAAGTGAAAGTAGTCTACGTATATTACTGTTTATTTATTTCCTGTGGACTAAAAATATCTAGTACTTCCCTTCCCTTCCCCTCCCCCCCCCCCCCAAGCTTTCTTTATAAAGAAGATTGCATTCCTACAGTACTGTGCATATAGAAACTACATACATAAATTTCTGGTACTGGAGATTCTGAACACTTATTTTGATATTTCTGTGTATTATAAAAATACAGAAGCACGTTGTGTATTCTACCAGATGTGCTGTGGGACAAAACACCACGTGATTCTGATCTTTCAGCTCTTTGTCCAGTGTCTTATATGTGTTGGTTTTTTGAAGCTGAGTGGCATACTCTTGCCAGTAAATTTTTAAAGATGTTTAATCTTGGTCTTTTTAGTGACATTTTTCCCTTCCTTCTGTCTCTCTTTCCAGTATCTTCAGCAGGGAGTCAAAGCCCTCACTGTTAAATCCCACTGGGTCAATACTGGTATCATCCACGATAAAGCAAGGGCAGATGGACCTGCAACAGCTTCACCACCGAGCTGCTGTCATACCACCTATGGTATGGGGTGCTTTAAGTGATATTTGAAGGAGTATCTGTTGGCCCTAGAACCAGTCACAACACTAGAGCAGCAAAAAATCATGAAGCAAATGAAGAAATGTATCATTTGCTTTGTTATCATACTTTTGAGGGGGAAAGTAAGTTAAGTACAGATACACAAGTAATAGCTTAAAAACAGGTGTGGACTATTTGAAACACTCAGACTGCAGCTGCTGCAGTGGAGGCATCGAGCAAGATAGTTGCCCTAGGAAGTACCTGTGTTAATGTACCTGGTGTTAATACCTTCCCCTCCTCGTAGGTTTCCTGCAGTCCCTGCACTGTTCCTGTTGGAACACCAGTGAGTGGTTATGCGCTGTATCAACGGCACATTAAAGCAATGCACGAGTCAGCGCTGCTGGAGGAGCAACGCCAGAGGCAAGAGCAGCTGGATCTGGAGTATCGAAGTGCTGTAAGCCCTTGTGGCACTTCCAAGAGCCCTAGTGTTGAGTGGGAAGGTAGGTGTTTTCACATCTGTCGTGGAAATAACCCTGATTTTGTGTCCATGTGTTACACTGCTGCCTCATTTAAGAATGAAAGTTTAGTGTACAATAATTAACTATTGCTTTTTGGTGGCACTTGATTGAAGAAACCTGTCTACTATAGAGATCCTGCTGCAGTTACACTGTTGGAGAACTATCTCGTAGCCCCTTTAGATAAGGCAGAAAATCTGGCTCCATTTGGGTGAAATCCAAAAATGAGTTGTTCTGGCAGAGAGAGACTCAAAAAGATGAGGTGTGCAAGTGAGAGGACCCCGATAACTGTGTGTTCAGGGGGAACCCCTTTCAGAAGCTTAAGGTGAAACTGGAGAGAATTGCTAACGAGTATGAGCACAATTAAAAGGAAGGTTTTACTGCATTGGAGTACGTACGTGGGCCTTGAGCCCTGAAGTAGGGCACAAAAGTTTCTTAGAACTGTCATACTCTGGCCTCTCTGTCTGCAGAAGGGCTGTGTGAAAGGTTCAGTCCTTTGGGAATATGATGGTTGGTTGCTTTTGTATATATAGAGGATACTAATATATATTAATGTATATATATAGTGTGTGTATATATATATATACTAATAACCACTATATATTGGCTATATTTTCATTCTTTGAACAGAAATTATTTTAATTCTGTCGACAGCTTGCAAATTACGAACAGTTTAGCAGAAGATTTGCCTTTTTTGTGTGCAAAAAAAGCAGATCATATTGGAGGCCCAGTTCTGTACTCAGTGTGTAACTTTTACCTCAACTTTCTTTATTAGAAAAGTTATAGGTCCACAAACTTTACATTGTAACAAGGAAATAAACCAAGTGAGATTAATGTGCTGAATGTTACAATGTTAGAGATCTCAAAGCTGTATAATTCTGCGTTTTTGGATTTTGTATTCTTGTCTGTTGTTTCTGTTGTCTCTACAGTATTAGCAACATAAACTATCATGTTCTTTGAAACCCAAATATTCTGTATTTAATGTGCATAACAATTTTAAATTATCTTCTGAAAATGCTTCACTTTAATTACTTTTACCTAAGTAAAATGAAAGAAACATAACCAATTTTTTGCCTGTTAGTGTAGTGAGAAGGGAAGTTGCCTCTTTAGGTGGTGAGTCTGGGATTGCTTAAAAATACCATTTAACTGAAATGGTACGTGAATAACTCTTGGCATTTACAGTATGATACTATGAAGTGTGGGAAAGTTCTGAGGTGAAGTCTCTGCCAGCAAAAATTAAGGTGGTTATTGAGGGAGACAGGGAGGGAGGGATAACACGGTCAATGTAAATAGGTTCTACAAGCCTGGACATCTTAATCTGAAAACTAGAAGAGGCTGAGATGTCATCAGATAGTTAAAACAGCTACTTCCTAAGATATACTGTGTGCATGGAGCTTGTCCACCCACAGCTGTGTGCAGCAGAGAGCCCACAGACTGCTTTAAACAGTGCATTGCCTACATCAGAACAATACCTGTGGTGTGGGGCATCTTGTCAGACTAAAGAGCCTGTTGTTGAATTGGCTTATAACAACCTACACAGTACTTTACCATGAAATAAAATAGTAAAGATCCTTTAGAAAGCTATTAAGAAGGTTAAAGATCTAATTTCACAGCTGCAGTAGACTTGTTCTAGCCCGTAATTTTGAATACTTAAATTGTCCTTTGCCAAGGAAAAAGAATTTGTGAAGTTCTGGTACTGGATTTTTCATTTCCTAAATGCAGTTAAAATATATTTTCCCTTTAAACACCATTGATGGGCAATATTGGTATTTGAAATTTGATTTGTAACTTCTCTGGGCAAGTAAACAAGGAAGGGAAGCTTTTTGTCTGGTGGGACTGGCATATGAGTCTGGCTGAAGTTGCATGTAAAGCTGGCCAACGCACAGGATTTGGGAAGGAATCTTCTTAAAATTAAATCTTTTTCAATAGCAGAGCTTTTACTTAAGGGACCTAAAGGAACCAGATGCTGTTTTTCACATATAAAAAGTATGAGAAAGTTTTTTTCAAAGTTTTGGATTTAAAAGTATAGGCATAGGAACATATAAAATTAAGTTGTAACTTAATACTACTTTTTAATTGAAACATTTGTACCTGATGAATACATCTGACCTTGGAGTAGGCCCTTGGTTAAAATTGTGCTGTAAACTGGACCTTTTGACTAATCTCTAATCCAGGGTTCTTTTCTTTCTGATAACTTTAACCTTTGCAGGAAAACCAGTGGCCTATATGCCCTATGTTGAGGTCAAACGAGCAATAGAACAGGAAGCCCAAGTGCAGACTACAGCAACAAGGTCAGCATCACCATACAGGCTGTCTCCAAGAGAAGTCAATAAAGCCTCTCCCCAGCCTGATATGAATGCAGCTCGCTACAGTGTCCCACCAGGTAAATATTTTGTTAGTCTTTCATTGGAAGCTGAACTTCTGTCACTTGATGTAGTGTCAAATTATTCTATAAACACTTTGTGACCTAACAGAAGAAAAAAACAGATTGTTTTCTGTCTGTGCATGTAAACAGGTGCTTGGTATTTTTCTTGCTCCAGTGAGGTTATATTTTTATTCTTTATTGCTGCATTTGCTGTGTAACATTTATTTTATTAAGTAAATAGGATGATCTAAAAAGTGTTAGAACATTAAGATGTTTTTCATCTTAATACAAGTACTGTCATGTTCATGGGTGGCCTTCCTTATGAAGATGGGAATTAAGGAAAAGAGAAAGTTGCTGTTGTCCTTGGCATTAGTTTCTCACAGTAATTGCTTAATATTATAGTCCAAATGTTTTATAAAACAATGAAATAACAGACAAATCTTAATTCTGAAACTTGGATTATTGCTTTTCCCTTCAGAGTATTATATCATGCTAAGAAAAGACAAAAATCAAGGAGGCTTAGAATATACTTGACTCAGCTGCATTCCATTTAAAGAATAATACCTTTCTTTAAAAACAGGAGAAAAACAATAAATTTGAATGTACCTTGGGCTGTTATTTTTAAAAGTTTAGTTTTCAGAGTCTGCAATTCTACAGTGCAGCTTTGAGCATTTCTTTTTGAGCTTTGATGCAAGGTTATATATTCTCTATTCAGTTTCTATGTGTAAATTCACTTGGGCATAGTGAATTTCAGAGCTGGAAATACAGCTAGATAGTTTTTGGGTATTGTGAGGCAATTCCCTACAGAAATTGTCAGATGAATTGTTCTATTTCTGTTGTTCTTGTCTCCCTAGCAACTAGTAGGGCTGAAACAGACTGTAATATTTAATGTACTTTTTTTTTCCCCAAGTTCTCCAGCCAGCACCTCACCAAGTAATAACCAATATACCTGAAGGAGTCCGCCTTCCAACAACCAGACCCACCAGACCGCCGCCACCACTCATTCCATCCTCCAAAACAAGTGTGCCATCAGAAAAACCTTCCTTCATCATGGGAGGCTCAATCTCACAAGTAAGAGAAGAATTTCTGAAAATCTGTGCTTAAATCCATTTTTTGCCCTTTCACCAGCCTTCAACATCTTGTACTTGGTTATACGTTCACAGCATTAACAGTTGAGAGCTATACATGCCAACTCTAAAAGTCCAGGAATTACATGGAACATGTTTTAGTTATTTACATTTAGTGGCACGGTTGAGGATGTCCACTTAAGGTGAACTGCTTCTCCAAACTAACAGTGTCACTAAATTCTGGGTGTTCTGCACTTTGATAATTTGCAGTGGTGTACTGTGGCATTACAAGAAAGGATCATAGTCATATTAGCGTTCTCTTTTATACATAGATGGGAATCTTTGTTTTCAGAAACAAGAATTAACATATATTTGTTGTTTCAGGGAACACCTGGCACTTACTTAACATCCCATAGTCAAGCTTCCTACACCCAAGAAACTGCAAAGCCATCAGTGGGTTCCATATCTCTTGGGCTGCCAAGGCAGCAGGAGTCAGCCAAATCTGGTAAGAAAAGAAAAGCTGACATGTGTTTTATATAGATTATTTAATAACTCATAATTAAAGAAAAAAAAACAAAACAACTTTTTTCTTTTTCTGAATAGCTTCCCTGCCCTATATCAAACAAGAAGAATTCTCTCCCAGAAGTCAGAATTCCCAACCTGAGGGACTCTTGGTCAGGGCACAACATGAAAGTGTGGTTCGAGGTAAAGTCATACAGATTAAGAAACTTTGTTAGAGCCTGAGGAAACTGAGAGAATTAACTTCTAGAGCTCAAACTGCTGAAGTGGGTTTTTTTAAGTATTATATGATTAATCTGCTCTCTGTTTTCCAAGCCACGTGTATTTGTAGCTAGCTCCTTCTGACTGCATGTCTCATTTAAAAACATTTGTTTCAAGGCATGCCAATTTCAAAATTAAGTTGTTCACTAGAGCATGTTCAGAGCAATAGATGTGAAATCCAAATACATCAAAAGAAAAGAAACTAAATACCATGGATTAATGGTTTCACATAAGACTGTAAAAGAATTTTAGTCTGTAAAAGCCTATGTTAAAAGAGGAAATAGTGCAACTGCCTCAAATACACACTGTTAAACTGAAATTTTCCCTGTATTTTAGTGTAAACTAACAGTTCTCAGTAGAGTTTTTAATTATTTCAAATAGAGTAGCTACTTCTTTTATTCTCTTATTTATCAGGTTCTCTTATTTCAAATCAGGTACCACAACGATACAGGAGGGAAGTATAACACGAGGAACTCCAACCAATAAAGTTTCTGTTGAGACCATTCCTTCTTTGAGAGGCTCCATAACTCAGGTATTTTTTCCCTCCTTACTGAGGAGACTGTAGCAAACCAGCATATTTAAACCATCACCGTGAATGTATTTGCATGTCTAAAAAAGCAAATTAATATCACAGAGTAGGAACTGCCTTGAAAAAAGAAATTTTACTACAATCAGGTGGTCAAATGCCACTATTGCTGAAGTCAGTGTTACCATGATTTCATCTTCATGTACATAAGTCTTCAAACTTTTTCAGTAGAATCAGCAGAGCCTTTGGTATATCTAACTGAAGGCTTATTAGCAACTTCCATGAAAATAGCATCACACCTGAGTTCAAATATTAAAATCAATTGTAACCAGTCTTGCACAGATGCTGTTTAAAGCCAGAAAGGTAAATTAAGCCCTTTTGTCTCATCATTTTTTAAGTGCTACTATTTTGGTTGATTTGGGATCTGTAGTTAAAGAGAGCAATAGGAACAATTTTCTTTGGAGAAGGGTAGGTTTCGTTACTTTGGGTAGAAATAAAACCTAATAGCACCATTAGGTATGTGGTATATGCTATCTTCCCCCAAAACAGTGTTCTAGGGTCGATGTTTTCTAACAAGGTAGCAAATTGCCTACAGATAATCTTACTAAAATTTAGGTTAAATGTCTAATAATAGAGGCAGAAGTTTAAGCTGTACTGCTTGATAAAGTAATAATTTTCTAGATCCAAAAAATGTTGTGCTTTGGGTTTTTTTTTTTCCTTTCACTGCTCCCCAGTGTCTTAAATAAATACATGTGTTCTGAATTATATTTATTTGATTTAAATGCAGGGTACACCAGCTCTGTCCCAGTCTGGCATAGCAGCTGATGCATTGTTGAAGGGAACTATCACCCGGCTGGCTACGGAGGACAGCAGCCCAGAGAAGTGCCGAGAGGAAGCTTCGGCCAAAGGCCATGTTATTTATGAAGGCAAAAGTGGTCACATTTTATCTTATGATAGTGAGTATTTTTGTATCCTACCTGAGCAAAGTCAAGGCTGCAGCAGGTTCTGCTTTTATAATCCATAGCTGAAGTATCTGCTTCCAAATGGGCAAGTATAAACCTCAGTTCCTGGGGTGCCATCTGGGAGAAGTATTAACCTGCATGTGTTTTTGGGGGTATAAGAATGAAAGTAATCCAGAAATTGTGCCGATGCTCTCAAGAGCCTCCTGTACTATGTATTTTAAATAGTTATACTGTTTAATTTCTGTGCCATTTATTTCCAATTTTTGAACATGGAACATGTTTATTTTGGAAGGTTAAACAAGCAAGTTTAAAATTATCTGTATTAAAATCAGAAGAAATGTAGCATTGAACTTCAATTGAAATATTGATAAATTTCGAACTGAACAAATATCTATTATATTTTGTTAAAAAATATATTTTTTAAGGTTGAGATCTAGTGTTACAATATTCTATTGAAGTTGTGTTGTTAAAGTATTAATGACCTATGGTCTCATTAAATGTAATGCTCATGGGTCCTTTTTTTGTCCACATTTCCTAACCACACTGTTGTAAATTTTGCCAGCTATTAAAAATGTTCGTGAAGGAACAAGGAGTCCAAGAACTGCTCATGAAATTGGTTTAAAGAGAAGCTATGATACAATGGAAGGAAATATAAAGCAAGGAATGTCAATGCGGGAGTCTCCAGTGTCTGCACCACTGGAAGGTAAAAACAGCTGCTTCCAAGGTGGTTTGTGTTTTATCCAAACACAAATGCCAAGTTTGGCATTGATGTAAGAGTATCTAGAATTATTTTATGGAGCAGACTAAAAGAGAAATTAGATTTAAATCTTACATTTCTAACCAAATCCATGCAATAACCACTACAATTAAAGCATGCTGGAAATACGACTGGAGTAGATACTAGTTTTCCTGTTTCTTTGCTGGGGTGTCACCATAACTGCAGGTAATTCAGTGAGCACCTACTCCTCTCCCTAGCTCTGACACATGTAGCTGACTCTCCACAGTCCCGGCAGGTTCTTGCAGAGCTCAAACATTGAGTCATACTAGCAGGGACTCCATGGACACACCCATTCAGTTAAATACTGGTCTCAGCCCTGACATAGTAACTGGGTGACACACTGGCGTGACCTTTTGCATTCCTGAAATAAATCTCTGCAATTATGCCAAGCAGAAGACTTGTGCAGCTGCTGTGTCCTGCTTCAGGGCATCCCTAGTATTATTTTGATTTAATAAACTGTAATCAAACTAAGACTGCAAAGGTCAAGTCAGGCCATTATATAACTTTTCTGTTTGTTTTTTAAAAATATAAACACAAGAAAGTGTTTCATGTCTAAACTCTGGAGCCTTACTCCTAAAATGCATGTTGTCCCATCTTTGGATAGCCCTTAAGGGCTGTTTTGTGTACATTTTCATCAGTTGGAACAGTATGAATGAGAGATTTCTAGACTGTATATAGAAATTCAGTGTTGCCTTCAAGTTGCTGATGCATTCGGCTCATCTTTGGGCTTTTTTGGTGTATGAGAAGCTACTCTGATACTTTTATGCTGTCTCTCATCACTCTGACGCCTATTCTCAAACTGTGGAAAATTGTGAGTTCTTTGGCGGTTTGATTTAGATTCCTACTGTAGGAACAGTTAAATTCACATCTCCCCAGGTGATTCAATATGAGCTGTGATTAATTTGGAGGATGCTGAACTATATTTTGGGGTGTTGTGTTCTTTTTGTTACACTTCCCATCCTGAACAAATTTTTTTACTAGGTAAGGAAACTGAAGTGGCGTGTGAGAGCAGTGACCGCTTTTAGGACAAGAGTTAAGCTTAATTATAAAAAATACCTTCTGTTTTGTAAATATGTTAAAACTTGCAACAATGTAATAGCATGAATACTTGAACTGAAAGATACTTTTTTTTTTTTTTTTAGGGCAGGATAGTGTTTATAACATGTTGATACAATGACTAGGGTACTGAAGCTGGGCCCTCTGGGCACTACCTTGGTACAGATAATATCTGTAATGTATATAAGAAGGAGGAGGGGTTTTGTTTTGGGGGCTTTTTTTTTAACACTTGTTTAATTCTCTAAATTATGTTCATTTGACTTTTAGGTTTAATATGCCGTGCACTGCCTAGGGGTAGCCCACATGCTGAACTAAAAGAGAGAACAGTGTTGTCTGGCTCTATAATGCAAGGTAAAGTATTGCAGGTTTAGAAGGTTAGAAGGCAAGCATTAATTACATCCTCAAAAATGTGAATTTCTAAACCTTAAAACTGTCATTAGCAATGGTAGCTCTGTTAAATATATATTAAACATGTTTTCAGAGCATAAATCAGCAGCTTTTAGATGTGCTGTATACAAAGCTAGAGTGTAAATGTAGCTTTTTTTTATTTTTGGGAAACTTTTTAATATGAATATTTAGTAATTAGCACTTTATTCTTTCTTTTTTTTTAATGAACGCTAACAATTCCCCAGACCACTGAAGATGTATGCTATTGCTTTTATTTCAGCATCTGAAATAACTTGGGATGCTTTCAGTAATAAATTGAATGTTTGTCAGTGTTATTTTTGTGGAAATTTTTTAGTCTTCTGAATAGCAAACCAAAATTCCAGTGTTATGATAGGTAGTTAGCTGTTTATGAGAAAAGAGACTTAATAATTATTATTAGCAGTGATGTGACTCTTTTTGTCTATAAAAGGCACACCAAGAGCAACAGCTGAAAGTTTTGAAGAAGGCTTGAAATACCCTAAACAAATTAAGAGAGAGTCACCTCCCATAAGGACATTTGAAGGAGCCATTACTAAGGGGAAACCATATGATGGAGTCACTACTATAAAAGAAATGGGTCGTTCCATCCATGAAATCCCAAGACAGGACCTATTAAGCCAGGAGAGCCGCAAGACTCCTGAAATGGTGCAGACGACCAGGCCAATCATAGAAGGCTCCATATCTCAGGTAAATAAAAAAAGCACTACTGGGCACATATAGTTGCTTACAGACTCAGTAGTGAATCAAATCAGGATTTATTAATAATGACAAATTGTGGGGACAGGGTTTGTTTTCTTTTAAGAAAGCTACTCACTAAGCTTAGAAATATTTTCTATGTCTTAGAAAAATCCTGGTATTTAACCTTTAGGGAACACACTCACAAGCAAATGTGAGAGAATTGACAAGTAGCAACCATTAAGATCCAGTTGCATTTGGTACTATTGTGATAGAAGGAATGAACTACAATGTCAGCAATGTGATTTTGGTTTTGTTGGGGGGTTTTTTTGTTTGTTTTGTTGGGGATTTTTAGCATGAATGAGCCATTAGCAGGGTAACTTTACCAGATCTTTTTCTCCTTTTCAGGGCACACCCATAAAATATGAAAGCAACTCTGGCCAGTCTGCCATCAAACACAATGTAAAATCTTTAATCACTGGACCAAGCAAGCTACCCCGTGGAATGCCTCAGCTGGAAATGGTGCCAGAAAACGTGAAGGTGGTGGAGCGAGGAAAATATGAAGATGTGAAGACCGGGGATGCAGTACGTTCCCGGCACACGTCAGTAGTCAGCTCTGGTCCCTCTGTTCTCAGGTCAACTCTTCATGAAACTCCCAAATCACAGCTGAGCCCTGGGATTTATGATGATACCAATGCTCGGAGGACACCTGTGAACTATCAGAGCCCAATGTCCAGGAGTTCACCTATGATGAATAGAGTTAGTGAGGGTATGTTATTCCTATCCAGAATAAGACAAGAAGTTTTAATAATTTAACTTTAAACTTTTAAACTGGTTTCTGTAATCCATTTTACTTTTTTTTTAAATTCTAATGGCTTCTTTCAATTTGGAGGGTGGCTAGGAGGAATTTTAGAAGGCTGTAAGCTGTTAATTGAAATAAGAAAATGAAAATCTGCCATATTGTAACATGGAGGTGGGAAGGCAATTCTGTCTCAATTTGCATTTGATTATGGATCATGTTGGAAGTGTTGCCTACAAGGGTAATGTTTTAAGAGCAGAAGCTATTCCTGAATTATAGAGGTATCTAGATGAGGAAGATAATATGGTGAACTGTAAGCAGTCTTAATTTTAGGATTTAGATTTTTCACCAGAAATGGTTTGTGATATAAAATATTCTTTGTGATTTATTGTATCAGATTGCAGGATCCTCTAGAACATTCCTTGGGAGCCAGTGTATACTTACAGCTGAATTTTCTATTGAAAAATATGCATTTTATTAATTTGGGTTTTTCATTGTTTTTAGCTGGAATATCTTCTGGGAAGTCAGCAAATCATGAAAGGAAAAACACACTGACTCCAACACAGAGGGAGAGTGTGCCAGCAAAATCTCCAGTCCCAGGGGTTGATCCTGTAGTGGCTCACAGTCCTTTTGACCCTCATCACAGAGGAGCAACTCCTGAAGTCTATAGGAGTCACCTGCCTCCTCATTTAGATCCTGCTATGCCATTTCACAGGGCTCTGGATCCTGGTAAATATGTTTGTGTTGGGATTTGGTTTTAGTTTTAGAAATATTGTATGCTTTGATGCACAGAAAAGGTACCTTTAAAAGGCAATTATCAATGCCCAGGTATAATTTATAAGAGGTTAGTGGGGTTTTTAATATCTAACCAGGAAACTTGGCAAATATTGTATAATACTGTAAATTTCTTTTAGAAGCTGCCAGATTGCTTCTGTTTTGTTAAAAAGTTCAGACAGTATTTTTAGAGAAGTATTTGTGAAAGATATTAAAAGCTTTCAGGAAAGCTATGCCAAGAAGGATGTGGAAGATGCTAGAGCATTAAAGTGCAATCAGGACCCCTCTGTTCTGGACTGATGCATTTTCACTGAGGGATTATCAGGTTATCCCCAGTGATAGTAAATACAGTAGACTTCCTTTTAACCTATCCATCAGTCTGCTTCTGTGAGGCATTTTAACTTTCAGCCCTTTACATCTTCAGAACTTCAGGATTTATATTTTTAATCAAATCTCTAATGTATATCTGCAATCTGGATTATTTATCTTTTCCTGTCCGTATGCAGTGCATAAATTCAACAAAACATCAGTATTAAAATGCTATTTTAATTCATTTGTCACTGGCTAGAGAGAATTGATAGCACTTCTCATTGAAGCTATATGAACATCTGAAACTTTCATTTGATATCACCCATACTGCTTCCTAAATCTTTTTTCCCCCCTCCTTCACTCTCAGCTGCTGCTGCTTACCTGTTCCAAAGGCAGCTCTCGCCCACCCCAGGCTACCCAAGTCAGTATCAGCTTTACGCAATGGAGAACACACGACAGACAATCCTGAACGACTACATTACCTCACAGCAGATGCAAGTCAATTTACGTCCTGATGTAACGAGGGGATTATCTCCTAGAGAGCAGACTTTAGCTCTCCCATATGCAGGAGCAAGAGGTATGCCTGTGTTTTTTCTGATTTTCTTTAAAGTGTCTTTTGGATATGTGGTGTGGTTTGGTTGATTGGGTTTTTTTGTTTTGTTGCTGCTTATAAATAAGTGTTTGTATGTAAGCATGCAAGTGTGTATGTCTAGATGTGTTTGCAAATGAGTTGTCATGCATTGAACTGGCTTTTGTGGATGTAAAGGAAAACTATGTAATCAATATTGTTAAAGGGAAGTCTGTAAGACTAATTTGTGTTCAAGAATCTAGACTGGTTTTTGTCAGCTTAAATCGATATTCAGATGCATATTTAACTCATTGTCAAACTTCAGAAAAGAGAATTCTATCACAATGAGAGCTTCTTGAAAATAAAAGCAACAGCTAAAAGGGTAAGGTTTTTGGGAAACAGGGTGATTGTTTAAAGATGTTATGTTAGAGAGTTAGTAAATGGCCTGTTGTAGGGTGGGGAAAAGTCTAAATCAGTCTGGACGTTTAACAGGAGGAGGAAGGAGCTACTGAAAGTTAAGATATCTCTCAAAAGTGTAACTCTTCAAACAAAAAACATGGAAACCTTGACAAGTTAAATGTAAGATTGATCATTACCAATGAACAGAGTATATAACATCTGGACCCTTGGTCTGTCTGTCCATGAATGGCTGTTCTTATGTGTGTCATCTCCTAACAGGAATTATTGACCTGAACAATATGGCTCCTACTATCTTAGTGCCTCATCCTGGAGGAACAAGTACACCACCCATGGAAAGAATCACGTATATCCCTGGTACCCAGCTCACGTTCCCTCCCAGGCCCTACAATCCTGCTTCTTTGTCACCAGGTAAGAGCCCTTACGATTTGGTGACATCTCTGGGCGTCTGACGTGGTGAGATAATTGACCATCTTTATTTAGCTTCCGTTAATATCACGTTTTGATGTTGTCTCAGGCAATGCTTTTTGCATGCACTCCTCACTTGGATAGCAAAGGTTTTCTTAATGCTATCCTTTATAATTCCATTAGCAGCTGAAGGAGCGCTGACAAATTCAGAATTTGCCTCATTCTGTCAGGTCTTTATTTGTAGTCATTTGATTACGATTTCACTAATCTTGTATAACATGTTCAAGGGTGGAATTTGGGTCTAGAAGCTATTTAATTTCCAACTGTATAGAAACCACTTTAGTCAAAAGCTGTTGAGCCTTCCACTGTCACTGTCTGTTAAGCTTTTGTTTTCCTAGATAAGTGGATAGTTTTGAGTGGAATGAAAACGTATTTGGGAAATTTTTGCTATAAGTGGATGGCAAAATATATTGGCCAGTGTTTACTTCAAATTATGATTGAGTATCCCTTTTTGTCACTTCATTTTTATCTTGTGGACCTTCCAGGACACCCTACACACCTGGCAGCTTCTGCAGCTGCAAATGCTGAAAGGGAACGGGAAAGGGAGAGGGAGAAGGAACGGGAAAGGGAGAGGGAACGTGAGCGAGAGCGGGAAAGAGAACGAGAGCGGGAGAGGGAGAGAATCGCTTCAGTCCCTGCTGAGCTTTATCTTCGACCAGGTGAGTGCACATTGCTACATTTGCATCAATTGTCTTCTAGACTGTAACTGCTCGTGTTCTAGAGCCACTGTTAGCAACCTGCAGCTTATTAACAGCACATTACACAGTTTGGTTTTAGTCTGCACTTAAGGCAGGTTCCTATCACCTAGCAGGTCTGGTCATAGTTGCAACTTCTGCAAGTATCAGGTTTCTTGATCTTTCTTTTGTGACAATGTAGTACCCAGGGAATGGTGTGAATCCCAGTTATCACTAGCACAACTTGCATGTCATTTTGAGCATTGTAAACAGAATGCAACCATTAAAACCCTTAATACAGTCACATCTAGAGTGGTGGAGTCAAGTGGGAAAGGATGTGGAGGAGACAGCATTGATAACATAGTTCTGCATTGTTATAAGAGTGATTTATATATATATTTTGTTTGTTCTCCTCTGCTCTATGTTCTGCAGGTACAGAGCAGCCTGGCAGACCTGGCAGTCATGGATATGTTCGGTCCCCGTCCCCTTCAGTCAGAAGCCAGGAAAACATACTTCAGCAAAGGCCTAGTATTTTTCAAGGAACCAATGGGACAAGTGTAATCACACCTTTGGATCCTGCTGCTCAGCTACGTATCATGTATGTTTTATAAGTTGCTGTTGCAGAGATATCTGTTCTAATATTTGAGCTTATTAAAACGTGCATTTAGCCTGAAGAAAATACTACAAGATGAGGATATACCATTATCTGATTGCTCTTGGATTTATCAAAAATAATCCAATGCATTTTCACCAGTCCAGTTTGGATAGAAATTAATGTCAGAAAAGCTTTCCTTTGTTGTGTGTATGATGTGGCTCTAGTTCTTTTTTTCATGTAATATAATTCAGAATATTGAATGTTTGCCAACAGGCAGCTCACCCCTGGAGCTCCCTCTATTACTCAAGGGTTGCCAGCTTCCCGTTACAATACTGCTGCTGATGCCCTTGCAGCACTAGTAGATGCTGCAGCCTCTGCTCCTCAGATGGAAGTTTCCAAAGCAAAAGAGAACAAGCACGAAGGAACCAGGATAGAAGAGAATATGGGACGCCGGTCAGCTGTGGTTACTGAACAGCAGCAGATGGAACAGAAGGCACTGGAGGTAGAAAAGAGGCCTGTCCAGTGCCCCTATACATCTGCAAATTTTTCTGGTGGCAAGTCCCAGGGACAGTCTTCATCAGTAGTCTATTCAGAGGCTGGTAAAGAGAAAGGACCTCCTCCTAAATCCAGGTACGAGGAAGAGCTGAGGACTCGAGGAAAGACCACAATTACTGCTGCTAACTTCATAGATGTGATCATCACTCGACAGATTGCTTCAGACAAGGATGCACGAGATAGGGGCTCTCAAAGTTCAGATTCTTCCAGTAGTTGTACGTATCTTAGTAACTATCTACTTCTTTGCTGCCTCTCTTAGCCTTTTAGGGAAATAATAAGATGTGAAATGATTCTGATGTTTAGTGTTAAATATTCAGCTCTGCATGGTAGAAACACTTCATAGACAAGTACAGTTTTTGCATATAGTGACTCAAGGTTCCTGCAAAATCAGAGTTGTTCGCTTATTCAGATTCAGTGCTACAACATGAAATGCAGGATAAGACAACTAACCTTATCAGAAGTCAGGAAACCTAAAATTACTTGATTTACAGTGGAACACTGTTTTGTGGAACTATTTATATCACCATGGTTATAATGAGAAAAGGACAATGTTTTGACTTTCATTTCACTGGTGTCATTTTAATGGAAGTGCTAGTGTTGCTGTGTATAGGCAACAAAAATTTGCTGTGATATTTACACTGTATTCCACAACCTTTGCTTGATATTCAGTATCCTCCCACCGATACGAAGCTCCTGGAGATGCCATTGAGGTGATTAGCCCTGCAAATTCACCTGTACCTACTCAAGAAAAGCTACAGCCTTATCCACAAGAGACACCTAAACCAAGCCAGGCAGAGAGTAAGTTCATCTGCATATTCAAATATTCTCACAACTATCTTGCTTGTGTTAACCATCTCCATGAACTTGTAATACAGTTGAAATATCTCGGGAATCTTTAAGTGACTGCTTACCACTTTCTTAACTTTTCAGAAACTTCTGTTGGAAGCATGTTGCAGTGATCTGTGGAAAAACCAGAGCAAATGTGTTGGAACTGATATTCAGCATTAAACAGTTCCTCTACGTTACAGTGTAGCTGATTTAATAAGAAATTTATTTTCAAAATACTATTTAAAATTACTGCATATTAGTGTTGATGCCCCACATTTTTTACCTACTAGTAAAGCTCAAATTGTCACAGTGCAGTTTACAGCTGAGAAATGAGCTGAAATTCACTTGCATTGTGGAATGAAGCTTTATTTATCTGTTCTAAATTATAGGGTCTGTATATAGAGGGGAAAAAAGGTGGTCATCAAAAGGATACCTAAAATCTAATGCAAAAACACCTCATCTTTTAAATTTGTAAGCACAGAACTTTCAAACCTTGAAGCTTCAGTAATGCCATCTTAACAGACTGACCTTTTCTTCTTCAACTAGATGATCCAAACAGGCAATATGAGGGGCCGATTCACCGCTACAGGACACAACAGGAACCCCCTTCACCCCAACAACCTCCACCTCCCTCTTCCCAAGCAGAAGGGATGGCACATGTGCCCAGGACCCATCGACTTATCACCCTTGCTGATCACATCTGTGTAGGTTTATTTGCATGCATCTTTTCAGATGTGAAAAGTTGTATTTTCATGATGAAAACACATTTTGGAATGTAATACCAATTCTATAATTATTAGTTTTACTTGAGGATATTATACAACAATGTGTCTGAACTTGCAATCATCTCATTTGTTGCAGTCGGTCTCATATTCATGTAGTTTATCAATATGTACACTCTGGCCAATGTCTGACCAAGATCTCTTTTCTATTTTTTTTGGCCACAATCAGCAAATTATAACACAAGACTTTGCTAGAAACCAAGCAGCTTCTCAGACCTCTTTGCAGCCTCCCACCACTACATTCCAGAATTCCACCCCTGCTCCAACGCCTGTTGCTACCCGGGCAAAGACATCGAATCGCTACAGCCCTGAGGCACAATCACAGTCTGTCCACCATCAGCGGCCAGGTGCTAGAGTGTCACCTGAAAATCTGTCTGACAAATCCAGGGGAAGGTAATGCATGTATTCAGTTTAACTGCAAATTTAATTAATGTCCAAATATGATATTTATTTAAAAAAATAGCACCGTAATCTTGATGTGGATCAGAAGTAGAGATATCTTTTGGTCTATTTTTAGGCAACATCTGTCTTGCACTGTTTTTGACAATTGCTTGGCTCTATAATGTGGCTTATAATTGTTTTCCCTTCACTTCTTACATTTAATTTCCAGTCTTTAGAGGGGTGAAGACGTTTAATTACTTAGAACTTATCAGAGTCATTATGAACAATTCAAAGTCATCTTTTTGAGATCACCAAGCCTACTAAATTATGTAACATATAACTAGACATAAGTTGTTATGTAACAACTGTAATGCAATTACATGTGTTAACTGCTAAATTACATGCATTAAGAGTACTTATCTGTCTCTGAATTATGGATGCAGACCTGGAAAATCTCCAGAGAGGAGTCATGTCTCTTCAGAGCCCTATGAGCCAATTTCGCCACCTCAGGTCCCGGTTGTACATGAGAAACAGGAAAATGTTATTTTGCTTTCCCAAAGAACTGAGCCTGCTGAAGTGTAAAATTTTAAAACCACTATTCTGGATCTTTGTGCTGCAAACAGTATCTTTATTAAAGAGCAATTTAAGCAATCTTCCTCTGGTACCACAGGCAAGTTGTTAATCACTGTTGATCCTTTTGCCACTAGCCTTCAAAACTTGCTACTTGGGAGATGCTTTGGGAAGCCTGAGTGAAAAATTGTCTGTATGTGTTCTGTCTTAAGTTTCTTGGTGCAAGCAGTGTGTTCTACGTCATATCTGATAGAAAACATAACACAACTCCTCCTGGTTGCCAGTTCTATAAAAATAAAATGGTTTTCAGGAAAGGTCCACTTCCTAGAATGTTAGAATTTCAGGGATTCTGAAACCCCTGAGATGATTTGTAAGAGCATCATCTCTACCACTCTGCAGCACAGACAAGGACATGGTCACTTTTTCTGTGAGCTGTAGAATCTTAAACGTGTGTTACTTGGATAAAGCAGAGGTTCTGGAGAGTCATTACATTTGTCTGGTCCCCAGAAAACAGGCTGAGGAAAGAGTCTTAAAGCTCATATGAATGTTGGTGGTTTCTGCCTGACTGCTTTGGGAAAGATTTAAATGTAAATCTTGAAAAATGTTCTCTCTCTTTGACATATGTTGGTCTTGGCAGGACTGACTCTCGCTCTCCAGGTAGTATGAGCTACCTGCCTTCGTTTTTCACCAAACTTGAGAACACTTCACCAATGGTCAAATCCAAGAAACAGGAGATATTTCGAAAGCTGAACTCATCTGGTGGAGGTGACTCTGACATGGGTATGCAGGACTTGCCTTTTCACTGCATTGTTCCAGCTTAAGCTTTATATGACTGCCATCCACAGATGTCCTGACCTGAATAAGTTTCAACTAACATGTGAATTAATATAAATCTATGAATATAAAAACACATGTATAATAATTTATGACCAAAGAACTGGAAGATTGATAGATTTTTCTTTTAAAATGCTGGTGTATGTAGGACTGTCACACTGAAGCTTTTTAACATCTTATTTGAGAGATGGAAATCATTCATGAAAATCATGGAAAAACATGTAACAGAGTTGTTAAAACCTGACATTATTCTAGTTAACTTTGTGTCTAGTAGTATGCTTTGTATCAACATTAACTATTACATGTTTTCCTTTTTGGAAAGGTGTCTAGAAACAATGTTTTTTGTTTTCTTGGCCGTTATGACTGTTAATAAGACATTTTAATATAGCTTCAGTAATGGATACTGACATGCAGGAATATGACACTAGAATTATACTTTTGTTTTTCTCTTAGAAACCTTAACAGAATTTTGTATCAAAATTATCAGTAACGAGAGTTTCAGCTGTTTGTGAGCTCGGTACCTAACAGAGAGTAAATGTTCTTGCATTGAGCAACGAATCAAATCTCTTTCTGGGGAAAAGGCTGTGTCAGTAAGGGCTGCAGTATTGTTTTTATTGGATCCCCATTGTGTGCAGGATAGATTTTGCTCTGTTGAAAATTTCGTGTGCATGCTTGGCATACAAGCACACTTCCCACTGCTGCCAATAATATTTTAATTTATATATTGAATTCAGTGTTATGGTTTAAAATCTTTATTCTCAAACTGGACATAATATAGGTAATGTGAGGGAGAAGGTGTTTTAGCCATTGGCATTTATTTCTTTTTAATACATACAAATACTCAGTCTGTAAGGTTCATATGTTACAATTTGTATTTAGCAAATCACATGCAGCTTTGCATTTTAAAGTACATAATTATGAAAATTCAAAAAGCCAGTCAGCTTGCTGAAGTAACATCCTTAAAAGAAGGCTAGCCATGACCATGTAAGATATTTTTACTCCGGTATGGATAATTTTCCTGAGAAAGACATGGATGCACATTCATCTTAAAAGATTGAGAAAGAACAAAGAGAACATTGAAAATAGCTCAAAGTAATTACACCTTGTGCATTAGGACTAGTGGTGATCGCTTGTAGTGATGATCAGTACTGGAAAACTCAATGAAATTATGTGTTTTAATTGCAGCAACTGCTCAGCCAGGCACTGAAATATTCAATTTGCCAGCAGTCACTACCTCAGGTAAGTTTTTCAAGAAAAGAACATATGTTTCAGAAAAAGTAAACTATATGCAGTATCTTTCACTTCTACATTTTGGGGAGTCCAGTAAATGAGGAAGATGATGAAAATTTAAAAGGTAATATCCTACATGAAAATTTGTTTTCTGTATCATAGGGAAAAGTAAAATGACCAAAGGAGGTTTCAGAAAATATTTAGATGGGAACTTAAGAAAAAATGATTTATTTCTGTGTGCTCTGCAAATCTTACACAGAGGTAGAAGTCATGAAATTGCTTAGTATCTCACTTAAATAGAATTTAAATACAGCGTAGTGCAACAAAACTTGAGCTTAGATTATCAAATGCAATTTCCTTTAGAAACTGGGGTATTTAAAATACTTACTGATTTTTTTTCCCTATGATAAATACCTAATGAAACCCACCAACTTTCTATGAGATGAGGAAATTAAATATAACTTATACTTTTGCTGTGTTAAAGAGGAAAGTGAGGCAGAGAATTGAACTGAAACATGAGTCATAAGAACTGCTAGAGCTGAATCTTGAGTTGTAGGACAGATGCACTTTATGTTATTTTGGCCAGTCACTGCCTCTTCTGGTACAGTGATTCTGTCTTTTAAATGGAGAAACTACTGATCTCCATTAATATAGATGGAAGACAAGCTTTTGGAATAAATATTTGCCACATATAATATTTCATAAGACAAACTAGTGTGGGTCGTTAATGAGAGAAATATTCTTCTGGTCTCTTCTCTTACAACTGAATAATAGCTGCAGTTTTACTTAATATGCTATCACAATCAGCATGCTCAGCCTCCTTTGCTATTTTATAAAAAAAAACAATAAAACAACCAGTAAAACTTACCCTCTTGCAAAGAGTCTGACATTCAGTGGCACTACTGACACAGCTCTTCAGTGTTTGCTGGTATGTCTAACTCGTAGCCATTGTGAGCTGCTTTGGAGCATGTAGCTTTGCATTTAAAAAAAAAAAATCTCATCTTTGTTTTTTTCCCCACCTTTTTGCCTCTTTCTCTCAAATCTTTTCCCATATCCCTTTGTAATTTCTCTGAGATACATTATTTTTTTTTTTTTGCCTCCCCTCCCACCTTTCCCTGTATGTTTTCTTTTATGTCCCAGGTGCAGTCAGTTCTAGGGGTCATTCCTTTGCAGATCCTGCCAGTAATCTGGGTCTGGAAGACATTATTAGGAAAGCATTGATGGGAAACTTTGATGACAAGAGTGAGGAGCACGGAGTTGTAATGTCACAGTCCATTGCAGTAGCACCTGGCAGTTCCAGTGCTGCAGTATCAGCAAGTAATGAGACGCGTAGGGAAGAAGCTAATCCATCACCAAATTCAGGTGAGGTATTGTAACTCCCAAATATTTCATGGTCTTAAAGGAAAAAAATAAATTAAGGGTTTGAATAAACTTGATGTCATTGAAAATCACTGTCTTTCCTCTGGAAGTGATAATAGAGGTGGTGTTTCCATTCCCTCTACTGTTCTTGGCTTTCAAAATGGTGCTGGTTGAAATGGGAAAGAGATAACAAGGCATATTAGATAGACTGCAGGAGCATTACCTGGTATTTCTTGGAGAATGACAACACCGATGGAATGGGAAAGAGATAACAAGGCATATTAGATACCTGAAGCCCCTCAGTGGTTTGATGAAAATGCATGTGTAGTACATCATCTATAAGGAACACGTGACAGTGGGAACTAGCTTGAAAACATTTCCCTTCCTAAAAATGGAAATACAGCTCCGTAGTGATAAGAATAGGGATTTTCTAGCAATAGTGTGTTAGAAGACTAGCCCATATGGCCACTAATTGTAGTAAATCAGCATTCCAGAAGGCAGCAGTGTGAAACTCCTGTTTGCTGCTATGTGATAATTTACAGAAACAAACATACAGAGGCTAAAATGCAGCAGTTTGTCATATTTTTGTAAAACCTGTCCTTTCTGTTTCCAGGAGGGGGAGTCAGCAAGCAGAAGCTAATCGGCAAGTCAAACAGCAGGAAGTCTAAGTCTCCGATTCCTGGACAGGGATATTTGGGAACTGAAAGACCTTCTTCTGTCTCATCTGTACATTCAGAAGGGGACTACCACAGACAGACTCCAGTGTGGGCCTGGGAAGACAGGCCTTCATCAACAGGTGAGAAATGGATTTCTTTCAAATTTAAGAAACCAGATGAGATTATCTGTAGAAAGGTCAGGTGTAGACATACCACCATGCTGGTATGTTGGTCAAAAGTTTACAGCAAAGGAGGATTTTCTGAAACAGATTTTCTGCTAGTTGTCCCAACCAAAACCAGACTATCTTTCAGATACACGTCCTGTAGAACAGCTCATGTTTTTGACTCGGGGAAACTCTCTTTGATTCAGGTTCAACACAATTTCCTTACAACCCGTTGACGATGAGGATGCTGAGCAGTACACCACCAACATCCATTGCGTGTGCACCACCGTCCATGAGCCAAGCAACCACTCACCAACAGAACAGGATATGGGAGCGAGAGCCTGCACCACTGCTTTCAGCACAATATGAGACTCTGTCTGACAGCGATGACTGAACTATGCAGATTTTATTTTATTTTTTTTTTTTTAATTTGCGGGTCAAAAAAAGAAATCTATTTTTGACTTGTGCCCATAGAGACTTTCCAAGAGAGCAAGGGCCACACAATGAAGAATTGATGGAGAGTCCGTTAAATGCCTTCTGCACAGGCTGTGTGTTGGAGGATCATGATCAAGAAGGTTGACTTACTAAAGATAAATATGTAAAGAGTTTTTAAAAATGTGGACTATTCCTGTTCTACATCTATTTGTAAAGAAAACCATAATGTCTTTAAATCATTCTTCTGTAAATAGAGAGTACTTTTTGCAGTGTTTTTTCCCTTGCTATAGTATCTGGTGTACTTATGTTCAAATCATTGCCTAAACTTTGGGGGTCATTTTGTAATTTTTTTTTTTTTTTAAGCATTTTCTCCAGTGTAGAGTACTCTTCATAACCCTAGCCTCCCTACCAGCCTAGCCTAACCATTACCCTAGCCTCCCAACCAGCCTAGCATCATTGCCCATTTAATGCCGTGCCACTTCTTGCAGGCATTGTGCTTTTATATAACTTTTTTTTTTCCCTAGACACACTTTTTCTCAGTGGTGTTCAAGCTCTTGTGAAAATGTTGATTTTTAAGACTGACCCCTTAATGAATTCTGTACATTAACATAGTCCGGTTCGCTGGAATAAGATGATCTATTTCTTTTGAATTTTAAATTCTGCCACATTGTAAATTTTTGGTGCAGTTCGTTTTATTTAGCAACACTGCAGAAATATTATTGCATGGGTATGTTATGGTTCATTTTTAAAAGGATTTAAAAAACAAAAAAACAAACAAAAAAAAAACCAAACCCAAACCCCACAAACAAGAAGAACAGCTTCTGGAGGCATACCTCACTGTTATGCACACTGGGAATTTTAATTGTGCCCCAAAAGCCTATCTGAGTGTTTTCTGTTTCTGCATTGTATGCAGTCAAAACAGGCTACTAAATTTTATTGTCATATTGAACTGCAGCAAATGGCTTATCTGAACAGAGGCTCTGGGTGGGTTCATAAATCCTTTAAGAAGAAAAACCTCTACATTGCAAGTTTAAATAAAACAAAATGCTTTTATAGAATAATTGAGCAACACATGAGTCAACTACTTGGCTTCTGTTACAACCAGTTTGAAATAGGTACTGTGATTTTTACCTTCCTTCAGTCTGATTTTAAAATCTTGATGTAATAATTATTTTAAAGTCTGCAGCCCCATCCCTAGCCCTATAAGCAAGCTTTTGGTGGAAGTCCTTACAAATGCTTAGCTTAACTCCTGAAGTGTGCAATACTTGTTAGAGTGAGATTTTTTTTTTTTTTAATTGTACATGGTACTAGGAGAGTCTCCTTAATCATTCATCTATCGATGCCTGCTATGATATGCCTGTAGCTCATGTATACATACATCTAGCTAGTGACATCACAGGGTGTCCTGACATCCATCTTCAAGAGCATCTTATTTTTTGCTGCACTGACCTCAGGAAGTAAATTTAATTCTTCTGGGGGAAAAGGACTGATTTACAGATAGCACTGAGCTGGGGGGTGGCATGGTCTGTCCGATTCCGAACTGCTTTTGCATCTCATTGACAGACAAGAGTCTTTGCCTTGAAGTTATTTTTCCCAGTCAAAATATTTTTCCTTTAACACTGTATTTGCGATACGTTGTATGGAAGCTATAATGTAGCTGTGTAACCTTAAGCCATGTAAGCTCTACATCTGTAGAGGACTGTAATGGTCCAGTTGAAAACAGGAAGAAGCACAGAACTGTTTATCAATAGCAAATTTACTTGGAGGGCTTTAGGGGAAAGCCTTTTTGCCCTAACTGTGGGAAACAGAAAATCCAAAGGAACTCATTTGGAAACTTGACACTGCATTGCAAACACAAACTTATTTTGCTACTTCCTTTAAACATTGCATCAAAGTAGATCAGTTGACAGTCTTAAATCTGCTTGCAGTCTTTCTTTAAGAAAGGGTTTTTCTCACCCTCCCATCCTTTACTCTTCTGACTTAAAGTAGTGAAGATTTCATCCTGTTTGTAGACCTGTTATTTTAACTTTTTTCTTCCCACAGCAGCATATACTGGAAAAGAAGTTGATCTGCCCTGTTTGTAGATTTAAATTGGAGTGGAGAGTCAAGTTCCATTCTAAAAGTCACTTGTTCTCACTTTAAGTGTAACAAATACAACATGAAAGAGGCATGTACAGACAAATGTCTTTGCTAACTGTACAGTAAATATAGCATGTTCATTGCAAAGCTTCATGTTACTGCTGCTGCAGCAGCAAGATATCCAAAGTAGGATAGTCACTTTCTCCTAAGATACAGCTTGAGTGGCATTTGCACATAAAATGTTGCTGCTTTTTTGTTTGTTATCAGAGTTCTAACTTCTCCAGTGTAAAAACCTCTCCAGATCCTAAGTTAGGGTTTACCACAATTCCAGTAATCTTCAAGTATGGAATTACATCTGACCTGTTTCAAACAGGAAGGTGTTTGTAACTCATGTTTACAAAGTGTAGTTTACCACAAATTTTTAACTGATTTCTGATCAGCACTTTCACAATGCTTTCATCTTGATATGTTTTGTGATTCTGATATGAAATCATTTAAGACTTGAAAAACCCATGCATCATAAACTCAACTTTTTTTTTTTTTCCACACAATGTCTTCAGTAGACAGTGACTTCTGGATTCAGACCAATCAATAAAGGGGATCAGTTCTCCATTTGCTTTTCCTGTGTGTCCCTCTTGTTTTGCAGCATCAAGCTATGTTCATGAGAACAGGCAAAACACTTCCCTTAGGAGGTGCTGCAGGATTCCCAGTTAACACAGCTGGAGTGTCTTAAGGTTTGCCACTTAAAAACCAGAAACCAGAACTTGAAAGAAGATTGGCTCTGAAGTGTTAGAGCCTTTCTCTTAGTACAAGCATGCATGTAACAGCCATATTCTTCCTTCCTAGCTTGCTGAGAACAAAGCTGTACATGTGACACTGAGTTGTGAGTTTTTCCAGCGTCATCTCTAGAAAACCTGCGTGCCTCTTCTTAGCTCAAAGTTAAACAGAGCTGAAGCCACTAATGCTACTGTAAGTAAACTAATAATGATGTAGTTAAGGATTGTACCAACAAGCTGAAATTCTTATAAATGAGAGGTTAAAATAACACTTGCTTAGTGACAGAATTACAGTTAGTTCTACTATCCTAGCTAAATATGGATTTGATAACTTCTGGTTTAATTCTCCTTTAGCATTATGCTTCCCTGCTGGGCAGAACTAAAAACCTCTGTTGTATAAGCAGGCTGTTCATACTGGATTCACATGCAGGCATGTACTTTACAAACATGATGGTATGTACATGCCATCTTTTCCAACAGGAAGCCTCAGCCTGTCCAAGAAGGGGGGACAGCTGTGGCACTTCCCTGTGCTCTTAACTGGGGTGAGGTAGCAGAGTGTTTTATTTCTGACAGCAGCTCTGCTTTGGTAACATAGCATCCAAGGATAGAACATGCCCTCTCAGAGGAGGGGTGAGACTAAATACTTTGAAGAAAAACACTTGGATCTTCAGGCAACCTGTCTGAAACAGACATGGAGCTACAGCTCTGTCACAGGGCAGGTAGTGTCTGGGAGATGCTCTGTTGAAGTTAACACATACTGAACTGTAGCACTGACACAAAGACAAGTGTTAGTACCAGGCTAAACATGCACTTTGCTGGCAGTCAAGACAAAAGTTAAATTACTAGCACAGTAGGTCACTAACCATGGACTACACCACAAATTAACATAGTTAAGATTCAGAAGGTTTTTATTGTTGGCTAAGCTGTTAGGCAATAGGAGCCCTTCTTGTTAAGTAGTCCTTAAAATCCTCATTGCTGCTTCCTTGGAGAACTGCAAACTGCTCCCAGGCTGCTTGTACTGACCAACCCTTGCTCCTGTCAGCCACCTCAAGGTTGGACTTACAAGTTTGTGGCCAAACTTATTATTTGGAGCCCTTTCTCCTCTTGGCCAGCTCAGCTAGTTCTTCCTGGATATGCTGAACAGAAGCATCATCTCCCTTCTGTTGTGCCTGCTTGAGAGCTTCTTTGTACACTTGTTTTGCTTGCAGAAAGTCTTCTGTAGCAGAAGGAAAAAGGGGCATGGATAGCCCATTTTCACAGTCCCTTCCTGAAGCTAATGACAAGCAAGAGACTATTGGAATTCTTCAGGAACTAGGGAGGTTCAGAAAACATCCAGCATAGGGTGCCAACTAAAAGAGCTAGGACTAAGTGCTGCTTCAGCATCAAGATCTCATTGAAACAAGTCTCAAGCCTGTCTTCTGTCATTTTGGAACCAGTTACTATACATACAGGACAAGGGAGACTAGATTCCCTGGCAACCTTCTGAGTCACATGCACCAGTTACATTTATCTTGGGCAGGATCTTTCAAAAGCTGAATTTAATTTTAACACAACACAGGTTGCCTACACAAACTGCTTAAACTAAAACTAGTAACACAAAAATAATGCTATAGTTCAATCCTACAGTGCAGGTATCTGCAGGCAGCACAAGCAGAGTGATGTAGTCTGGGCATTTATTGACCTACCTTTGTGCATCAGAATTGCTGCCAGGTTATTCAGCACCATGTGCTCCTCAGGGTGTTGAGTCTCCTTTGCCAGCTCAGCTGCTCTCTTCACGTAGGAGTATGCCTCATCATAGTGCCCCTGAGCATCCAGGACAGTTGCTAAGTCATTCATCAGGACTACAGTCTGTACCAGGACAGAAGAGGAAACCTCAGAGCAAGACTTGTGTAGAAGTTTGGGGCAACAGAAGCACCACATTCATACCCCCATCACACTAGTAAAAGTATTTCCCAGAGAAGCTTTCAGTAAGAAAGTGTCTTATATATCAGCATGCTGCACACTCATTCTTCCTGGCAGGAAAACAGAACCTAATTCAGTGCTGTGCACATCTGATGCCAGCAAAGCTGCTTGTAAGGCTGCCTCGTTCCCTGGGAGATTAGCCTTGCTTTCCC